>NC_057804.1:322268131-322338372 GCF_018294505.1 Triticum aestivum | reverse complement strand
CGGAGGCGGGGTCGGGCGCGGGACGCGGGCGCGGCCCCGGGCTGACGTGGCGGCGGCGGGTTCGTCAGGGGTGGCGGGCGGACATGTCCGGGCGCGGGGTGGACGTGTCCGGCGGTGGGAGGAAGGGGGAGACTAGGGTTTGCACCGAAATTTCGGGAAGGGGCACATATATATAGGTAGAGGGAGCTAGGAGAGTCCAAATGAGGAGCGGTTTTCGCCCACACGATCGTGATCGAACGACCGAGAGCATGGAGGGGAGTTAGATGGGTTTTGGGCCACTTTGGAAAGGTGTTGGGCTGCAAAGAGAAAGGGGGGTTTCGGGCTACGCGGTTAACCGTTGGAGTATCAAACGACCTCCAAATGGCACGAAACTTGACAGGCGGTCTACCGGTGCTATACCAAGGCCGCTTGGAAAACCTCGGGCCATTCCGAGAAAGTTTAACACCCGCTCACAACGAGAGACAAAAGGGGGACGCCGGAGGGCATAGGAGTGCCGGATTGCAAAACGGACAACGGGGAAAATGCTCGGATGCATGAGACGAACACGTATGCAAAATGAGATGCACATGATGACATGATAAAATGCAACACGCAAGCAAATGACATGGCAAATACGGCGAATAACTGGCAGACACCTGGCGCATCGAATCCGGGGCGTTACAAGGGGGGACAAATTAGGCAAAGCTCGCTAGGCGTCGGGCCCGAGCTGCCTCCGGAGCTCAGGCGGACTCCCTCTCGCGCTTCACCAGGGTGCGACGGCGGGCGGACCCGCTACCGCCCTCCAAGAAGGCACGACGGCGCGGAGGCAGACCGCGGCCGCTGCTAGAAGAGTCGCTACCCGAAGAGGAACCAGTGAAGCTTGAGGAATCCTGGGCGCCGCCAGTCGCGCGCTTGCTGCCCTCTCCATCCTCGCCGGGGCTGGGTCCCCGGCAGTGGCCGTCATCTTCAGGGCAGCACCCAGCGCGGCAAGCACCTTCCCCAAACACCCTCACATAGAGGGTGGCGTCGCCGTCGAACTTGAAGTGCAGGGTGCACCGGCGGCTCAGGCCTCGCGCGCGGGCAAACGTCTGCCAGCCGCGGGTCAGGGCCAGGCTCCCGGATGCGAAGACCTCCAGCGAAGCCCACGAGGCCCGGCTGCAGCAGCCGTCTGCCTGGAGCCAGAGGCCGCCCGGGGCGCCCGCCGGGAGCTCACCTAGGAGGAAGTGAGGGAGCTGAAACCGGGCGCTGGACGGCTCCGTTGCCCACACAACAAACTCCGGCAGCACCTCCGCAGTGTGAGAGCGTGGCCTCGGGGGCCGCACGGCCGAGACACGCCCCCAGGCCACGGCCGACCGCCCGTCGCCACGCGGGGAATCACCTCCGCGGTCACGGGGAACCGCCGCGGAGGCCACGGGGTGCTTGCGAGGTTGGCCACGACTACGCTTGGGCGGAGGAGAGGCAGGCTTGGCCTGGCAAGCCTTTCCCTTCTCTGCGGCCGAGAGCCTCCTTGGCGGGGCCATGAGGAAGATGGAGAAGCAAGAGGGGATGAACTGGAAGGGCACGCGGCGTGCCATACTTATAGCCGGAGGAGGCCAATCGTCGGCTTCCACGATCGCTGGTAATCATGACCCATTTTTGCATGCAGGGACTTGTCAGTTCGTGCAGTTGCCGAGGCATCATGGGGGAGCGGAGCCGCCCACGTCCAATCAACCGCCACACGGCACCCAAGGCCGCAGGATGTTAGGGCCCGCGACGCTTCGCACTTGCCCTTTCGCCTCTCTGCTCGGCCAAGTCCGGGTGCGCCTTGGGCCCGGGGGCTACTATAGGCGTTCTGGGAACGAGGGTCCCCAGACTTGCCTGCCTGCGGCATGGCTCAAAGGGGGCCCAGCACGGCCCATCTTCATCAGCACAAGCTCAAGACCCTCGCGAGGGGCCAAGCCTCGCGGGGAGGACGACAAGGAGCTTCCTCAGGCACGGCCTCGTCAGGCTGGCTCACGAGGAGGCGGAGAGTTCAAGGCGGGGTACCTCGCGAGGTGCCCATGATGCAAGCCATGACGACCAAGGGCGCCAGCCCGTGCAGTGTCCTTCTTTCCTCTTTGGTGCAAGGGGAGCAAGCGCAGGCGAGAGCATCAAGCAAAGGCATCCATTTCGGTGCAACAAGACCAAGACCAGTCTAACGGCAAGATGGAGGTCACCGTGGAGCCCAAGAGGGCGTCACCACCAGAGCCTTTGACAGGCGAGGACCAACTTTAGTCAGGATAAGTGTACTAGATGTTCCCCTTCAAATTGGCCAATTGTTGGCGCCCTTCCCGCTCAATATTTGGGAAGAGGCCCAGGGCCTTCGCCTATAAATAGGACTAGCCACCCACAGGGTAAAGAAAAAAGGGAGATAAGATAGGCATCTAGAATCAATCCCTCCAAAAGGACAACACCACCACGAGCACAGGCCCTCGTGAGGTTGTTCTTCCTTGTATTGTTCATCATCAGCCCAAGAGGCAATCCACCATGCCACACACTGGAGTAGGGTATTACACCACAATGGTGGCCTGAACTAGTATAAACCCTGCGTCTCTTGTGTTGTCCTTCTCGTAGTTAGATCCTAGGGATTCGGCGAGGAACAGGTAGGTAGAAGGCGAAACCTCCACGCGCACCCCAGTGTTCGAACCTCAAGGGTCTGCCGGAACCCTAAATCCGACAAGTTCTTCAGTCACTACCACCAAGCTACAAATGCTTCGTGATGAACTATAATATGCAAGGGAGGAATAAAATGATTCATGAGCTCTTCGCAATGCTTAAGGCTGCGGAGGTACAAATCAAGAAGGAGTATCAAGTGTTGATGGTTAACAAGACCACTAGTTTCAAGAAAAATGGCAAGGGAAATAAAGGGAACTTCAAGAAGAATGGCAAGCAAGTTGCCACTCCCGGGAAGAAGCCCAAAGCTGGACCCAAGCCTGAAACTGAGTGCTTCTACTACAAAGGGAATGGTCACTGGAAGAAGAACTGCCCCAAATACTTGGCGGATAAGAAGGATGGCAAAGTGAACAAAGGTATATTTGAGATACATGTTATTGATGTGTACCTTACTAATGCTCGTAGTAGCGCCTAGGTATTTGATACTGGTTCAGTTGCTCATATTTGTAACTCGAAACAGGAGCTGCCGAATAAACGAAGATTGTCTAAGGACGAGGTGATGATGCACGTCGAGAATGATTCCAAGGTCGATGTGATCGCCGTCGGCACACTACCTCTACATCTACCTTCGAGATTAGTTTTAGACCTCAATAATTGTTATTTGGTGCATGCGTTGAGCATGAATATTATATATGGATCTTGTTTATTGTGAGATGGTTATTCATTTAAATAGGAGATTTATGGTTGTCCTATTTATATGAGTAATATATTTTATGGTCATGCACCCTTGATGAAAGGTCTATTCTTGTTGAATCTTGATCGTAGTGATACACATATTCATAATATTGATGCCAAAAGATGTAAAGTTGATAATGATAGTTCAACATATTTGTGGCACCACCATTTAGGTCATATTAGTGTAAAGCGCATGAAGAAACTCCATGAGGATGGACTTTTGGAATCACTTGATTATGAATCATTAGATACTTGCGAACCATGCCTCATGGGAAAGATGACTAAAACTCCATTCTCTGGAACAATGGACCGAGCTAATGACTTACTGGAAAAAATACGTACCGATGTATGTGGTCCAATAAGTATTGAAGCACACGGCAAGTCTCATTATTTTCTGACCTTCACACATGATTTGAGTAGGTATGGGTATATCTACTTGATGAAACATAAGTCTGAAACATTTGAGAAGTCCAAAGAATTTCACAGTGAAGTGGAGAATCATCGTAACAAGAAAATAAAGTTTCTATGATCTGATCGGGGAGGCGAATATTTGAGTTATGAGTTTGGCCTTCATTTAAAACAATGTGGAATTGTTTCACAACTCACGCCACCTGGAACACCATAGCGTAATGGTGTGTCCGAATGTCATAACCTTACTTTCTTAGATATGGTGCGATCTATGATGTCTCTTACCAATTTACCACTGTAGTTTTTGGATTATGCATTTGAGACAGTGGCATTCACATTAAATAGGGCACCATCTAAATTAGTTGAGGCGACACCGTATGAACTATGGTTTGGCAAGAAAGCTAAGCTGTCGTTTCTTAAAGTTTGGGGTTGCGACACTTATGTCAAAAGGCTTCAGCCTGATAAGCTCGAACCCAAATCGAAGAAGTGCATCTTCATAGGATACCCTAATGAAACAATTGGGTACACCTTCTACCACAGATCCGAAGGCAAGATCTTTGTTGCTAAGAATGGATACTTTCTAGAGAAGGAGTTTCTCTCGAAATAAGTGAGTGGGAGGAAAGTAGAACTTGATGAGGTAATTGTACCTTCACTCAATTTGGAAAGTAGCACATCAGAGAAATCTGTTCCTGTGATGCCTACACCAACTAGAGAGGAAGCTAATGATGATTATCGTGTAACTTCAGATCAAGTTACTACTGAACCTCATAGGTCGACTAGAGCATCGCACCAGATTGGTACGGTAATCATGTCATGGAAGTCATCCTACTAGACCATGGCAAACCTACAAACTATGAAGAAGCTATGATGAGCCTAGATTCTAATAAATGGCTTGAGCCATGAAATCTGAGATAGCATCCATGTATGAGAACAAAGTATGGACTTTGGTGAACTTGCCCGATGATCAGCAAGCCATAGAAAATAAATGGATCTTCAAGAAGAAGACTGACACTGATGGTAATGTTACTGTCTACAAAGCTCGACTTGTCGTGAAAGGTTTTTGACAAGTTCAAGGAGTTGACTATGATGAGACTTTCTCACTCATAGTGATGCTTAAGTCTGTCCAAATCATGTTAGCAACTGCTGCATTTTAAGATTATGAAATCTGGCAAATGGACATCAAAACTGCATTCCTTAATGGATTTCTTAAAGAAGAATTGTATATGATGGAACCAGAAGGTTTTGGCGATCCTAAAGGTGCTAACAAAGTGTGCAAGCTCCAGCGATCCATCTATGTACTGGTGCAAGCATATTGGAGTTGGAATATACGCTCTGATGAGGTGATCAAAGCATATGGTTTTATACAGACCGTCTGTGAAGCACGTATGTGGATGACATATTGTTGATTGGAAATGATATAGAATTTCTAGATAGCATAAAGGATACTTGAATAATAATTTTTCAATGAAAGACCTCGGTGAAGCTGCTTATATATTGGGCATCAAGATCTATAGAGATAGATTGAGACGCTTAATAGGACTTTCACAAAGCACATACCTTGATAAAGTTTTGAAGAAGTTTAAAATGGATCAGTCAAAGAAAGGGTTCTTGCCTGTGTTACAAGGTGTGAAGTTGAGTCAGACTCAAAGCCCGACCATTGCAGAAGATAGAGAGAAAATGAAAGTCACTCCCTATGCCTTAGCCATAAGTTTTATCATGTATGCTATGCTATGTACCAAGCCTGATGTGTGCCTTGCCATAAGTCTGGCGGGGAGATACCAAAGTAATCCAGGAGTCGATCACTGGATATGTTTCTCGTTTATGGAGGTAATGAAGAGCTCGTCGTAAATGGTTACGTCGATGCTAGCTTCCAACTGATCCGGATGACTCTAAGTCATAAACCAGATAAGTATTTATATTGAATAGTGGAGCTGTCAGTTGGTGCAGTTCCAAACAGAGCGTCGTGGCAGGATCTACGTGTGAAGCAGAGTACATAACTGCTTCGGAAGCAGCACATGAAGGAGTCTGGATGAAGGAGTTCATATCTGATCTGGTTGTAATACCCAGTGCATCGGGTCCAATGAAATCTTTTGTGACAACACTGGAGCAATTGCCTTGGCGAAGGAATCCAGGTTTCACAAGAGAACCAAACACATCAAGAGACACTTCAACTCCATTCGTGAAAAGGTCAAGGATGGAGACATAGAGATTTGCAAAATACATACGGATCTAAATGTGGTAGACCCGTTGACTAAGCCTCTTCCGCGAGCAAAACATGATCAGCACCAAGACTCCATGGGTGTTTGATTCATTACAATGTAATCTAGATTTATTGACTCTAGGGCAAGTGGGAGACTAAAGGAAATATGCCCTAGAGGTAATAATAAAGTTGTTATTCTATATTACCTTATTCATGATAAAGGTTTATTATTCATGCTATAATTGTATTGATCGGAAACTTAAATACATGTGTGAATACATAAACAAATACTGTGTCCTAGTAAGCTTGTACTAGACTAGCTCGTTGATTAAAGATGGTTAAGGTTTCCTAACCATAGACATGTGTTGTCATTTGATAATGGGGTCACATCATTAGGAGAATGATGTGATGGACAAGACCCATCCATTAGCTTAGCATAATGATCGTTCACTTTTATTGCTATTGCTTTCTTGATGACAAATACATATTCCTTCGATTACGAGATTATGCAACTCCCGGATAACGGAGGAATACCTTGTGTGCTATCAAACATCACAATGTAACTGGGTGATCATAAAGATTCTCTATAGGTATCTCCGAAGGTGTTTGTTAAGTTGGCATGGATCAAGATTAGGATTTGTCACTCCGAGTATCGGAGAGGTATCTCTGGGCCCTCTCGGTAATACACATCATAAGAAGCCTTGCAAGCAAAGTGGCAAAGGAGTTAGTTGCAAGTTGATGTATTACCGAACGAGTAAAGAGACTTGCCGGCAATGAGATTTAACTAGGTATGAAGATATGGACAATCGAATCTCGGGGTAACATACCGATGGACAAAGGGAATTACGTATGTTGTCATAACGTTCGACCGATAAAGATCTTCGTAGAATATGTAGGATCCAACATTTGCATCTAGGTTCCGCTATTAGTTATTGACCAAAGAGGTGTCTTGGTCATGTCTACATAGTTCTCGAACCCGTAGGGTCCGCACGCTTAATGTTTGTTGACGATATAGTGTTATATGAATTATATGATTTGGTGACTGAATGTTGTTCGGAGTCCTGGATGAGATCATGGACATGAAAAGGAGCTCCATAATGGTACGGAGGTAAAGATTGATATATATGACGATATTATTCGGACACCGGAAGTGTTTCGGAGTGTACCGGGTAGTCATCGAAATACAAGAGGGGGTACCGGACACCCCCGGGGCGGTAATGGGCCTATTGGCCCAATAGAGGGGAGCACACCAACCCACAAGGGGCTGGCACACCCCCTATGGCAGCCGTCCAAGTGGGAGAAAGGAAAGGAGGATTCGGCCTCCCCCTTCCTTCCCTCTCCCCCCTTTTCCCTTTTCCCCTCCAGCAAATATGGAAGGGGGGCGCGGGCAAGGGCAGGAGCCCAAGTAGGATTCAGCCCTAGTTGGAGCACCCCTTGGCCTCTCCCCTCCCCCCCCCCCCACCTATATATATGTGGGAGGGGGCGCCACACATAACCGCAACAATTGCTTAGCCATGTGCGGTGCCCCTTCCACCGTTTACACCCTCGGTCATATTTTTGTAGTGCTTAGGCGAAGCCCTGCGGAGATAACTTCACCATCACCGTCACCACGCTGTCGTGCTACTGGAACTCATCCACTACTTGGCCGTCTTGCTGGATCAAGAAGGCGAGGACGTCACCGAGATGAACGTGTGTTGAACGCGGAGGTGTCGTACATTCGGTACTTGATCGGTTGGATCGCAAACAAGTTCGACTACATCAACCGCATTACTAAACACTTCTGCTTACGGTCTACGAGGGTACGTAGACACACTCTTTCCTCTCGTTTCCATCTCCTTGATAGATCTTGCATGTGCGTAGAAGAATTTTTGTTTTCCATGCAACATTTCCCAACAGTCCAAATAATAAACCGAAGATGTTTTAGGGATGTTCGGAGATGATCCAGACCCATCGGTCACGACTGCTTGGGTCGGGTTCGGGACAGCTTTCGGACGTGCACTAGGGGTTTGACAAAAGTTCATGGAGGCAAGAGGGTTTGATGGGCTCTGATAAGATAGAGAAGTGAGCGGTCCGGTTTATCTGAGAGAAGGTCACAAGAGACAAGGACGAAGCGGCAACTACGAGTGGATGCAATTTTATGAAAACATGTGGATGCAATGCTCATGATGACATGATGAAATGCAACAAACAAATAAAACACACCGAGACAATGAAATAGCTGGAAGGCAACTGGAGCGTCGGCCTCGGGGTGTTACACGCGACCAGGAAGAACAGTGAAGAGCCAGCCCCCTCGTGCCTTCCCCATAAAAATGTTCGTTGACGATATAGTGTTATATGAGTTATATGATTTGGTGACCGAATGTTGTTCGGAGTCCTGGATGAGATCATGGACATGACGAGGAGCTCCGGAATGATCTGGAGGTAAATATTGATATATAGGACGATGTTATTTGGACACCAGAAGTGTTTCGTAGTGTACCGGGTAGTCACCGGAATACAAGAGGGGGTACCGGACACCCCCGGGACGGTAATGGGCCTATTTGGGCCATTAGAGGGGAGCACACCAGCCCACAAGAGGCTGGTGCACCCCCTATGGCAGCCGTCCAAGTGGGAGAAAGGAAAGGAGGATTCGGCCTCCCCCTTCCTTCTCTCTCCCCCCTTTCCCTTTTCCCCTCCAGCAAATATGGAAGGGGGGCGCGGGCAAGGGCAGGAGCCCAAGTAGGATTCAGCCCTACTTGGGGCACCCCTTGGCCTCTCCCCTCTCTCCCCACCTATATATATGTGGGAGGGGGCGCCACACATAACCGCGACAATTGCTTAGCCATGTGCGGCGCCCCTTCCACCGTTTACACCCTCGGTCATATTTTCGTAGTGCTTAGGCGAAGCCCTGCGGAGATAACTTCACCCTCACCGTCACTATGCTGTCGTGCTACCGGAACTCATCCACTACTTGGCCATCTTGCTGGATCAAGAAGGCGAGGACATCACCGAGATGAACGTGTGTTGAACGCGGAGGTGTCGTACATTCGGTACTCGATCGATTGGATCGCAAACAAGTTCGACTACATCAACCGTATTACTAAACACTTCTGCTTACGGTCTACGAGGGTACATAGACACACTCTCCCCTCTCGTTTCCATCTCCTTGATAGATCATGCGTGTGCGTAGAAGAATTTTTGTTTTCCATGCAACATTTCCCAACAGTCCAAACAATAAACCGAAGATGTTTTAAGGATGTTCGGAGATGATCCAGACCCATCGGTCACGACTGCTTGGGTCGGGTTCGGGGCAGCTTTCGGACATGCACGAGGGGTTTGACAAAAGGTCATGGAGGCAAGAGGGTTTGATGGGCTCTGATAAGATAGAGAAGTGAGCGGTCCGGTTGATCTGAGAGAAGGTCAGCAGAGACAAGGATGAAGCGGCAACTACGAGCGGATGCAATTTTATGAAAACATGTGGATGCAATGCTCATGATGACATGATGAAATGCAACAAACAAATAAAACACACTATGACAATGAAATAACTGGAAGGCAACTGGAGCGTCGGCCTCGGGGTGTTACACGCGACCAGGGAGAACATTGAAGAGCTAGCCCCCTCGTGCCTTCCCCATAAAAAATAACTATGAAGGGACACTGCTCATTCGCTCTTGTTCTCCCCCGCTCCTTCTTCTTCTTCTACCCACCAGAAACAATTTCGCCGCCTCCGCTGATGCCGCCGCCCTCACACCAACCCAATCCTCCCTTACTCTTCTCGAGTAGGAGAAGGAGAAGAAGAAGGAGAAGAAGGAGGAGAAGGAGGAGAAGAAGATGAAGGAGAAGAAGGAGAAGAAGAAGGAGAAGAAGGAGAAGCAGAAGCAGAAGAAGAAGGATAAGGAGGAGGAGGAGGAGGAGGAGGAGGAGGAGGAGGAGGAGCAGGAGTAGGAGGAGGAGGGGGAGGGGGAGCAGAAGAAGAAGAAGTCTGGGGTACTAAGGACCCCGTTCTTAGTGCACCGACAGACGCCTCCTAGAGATAAGATGGAAGCAATTCCTATCTAATGCCAAACAATCTCTAAACGAGAAAGCTAACTTCCAAACGATGGGAATGTAACGATAGGTCCGACCCGGCGACCGCTCGATCCACTTCTCCTGCGCAACAACCGCTCGATCCTCTTTTTTTCAGTCTCGCGCGTCAAAAGAAAGAAAATGTGCTACTGATGGTTGAGGCCGTAGCACACTACCAGTTGAGCTAACTTTTTGTTCTGGTTTTTATGCAAATTAGATGTATTTTATACCTTATTAAATGAGTGCAAAAGAAAACCAACTCGATCCGCTTCTCTCACGCCACAAACCGCTCGATCCTCTCTTTTTCAATCTCGCGTGAAAAAAAGGGGCTCTACTAGAGAATTGAACACACAACCTATTGGTTGAGGCCATAGTGCGCTAACAGTTGAGCTAAGTTTTTGTTCTGATTTTTTATATAGATTAGATGGATTGTATACCTTATTAAATGAGTGGACAAGAAAATCGTGCCTACTTTGACGAGTGGACAAAACCATCTTATCCGAGATTTTTAAAGGATTGATGCATCGTGTTATACTTTTCCTTTTTCATATGATGAACATTATCTAGAGAAATAAATGTTCCACACCCTATAAAATTCGAACAACAGTCTTTTTCACATGTGTCACAAAAAAGAATTTGTTTTGAAACATCGCTAATAAATTCTTCGTAAAGGTCCTGATAATTTACGCACCACAAACTTGATAGTTTGCGTACAAACATCGCAGTAGCTTCTTTTTACCTGAAAAAACTATTAAAACATCCTGAGTAACTTCTGTGTAAATAGCATGATAATATACGTGTAACGGACCTAATAACTTACATATAAATACCATGGTAACATATAAGCCAATGGAAAAAACTGTTCAAACATACCCTGATAGGTTTTGTGTAAGTACCGTGGTGACTTACGTGTCACATACCGAGCCATTAACACAATTAATTATCTAGATACAGAGGTAGTCTCTCCTCCAAGAAAAGGCGGGTAGGGTTTACACCCAAGAAAAAGTCTCTCCTCCAAGAAAAAGTTGTTGAAGACATCCCCGATAGCTTCAGCATAAATAGCATGATAATTTACACCCACATGCGCAAACACCGTGATAACTTTGCCTGGGGGAGGTGTTTAAAAACATCCCCAATAACTTTCATATAAATAATATGGTACTGTAGGCACCATATACACGATAACTTACACATAAATACGACGGTAAGTTTGATCGGGGGTGGTGGGAGGGGAGAAAGTTGTTTGAAAACATATCCCCCCCCCCCCTCCCGACAAGTTCCGTATAAATATCACGACAATATACGCACCGTTGACTTGATAACTCATGTACAAACACCGTGATAACTTTGACCCGGGGAGGAACTTGTTTGAAAACATACCCTCGATGACTTATGCAAAATAGCATGGTAATATACATACCACAGGCATGTTAACTCACGCACAAACATCGCGGTAACTTTGTACTAAGAAAATAGTTATTGAAAATGTACCACCTAAACTCATGTGTAAATAGCATGATAATAGACACACATCAGACCTGATAACCTACTTAGCCCAGCCTTGGTAACTTGCATGAAAAAAAATCGTCAGAACATGTCAACATGAGATCTAGTTTCAAAGGTCCCGTCACGATGGATTTTATATGTGAAAACAAATTTTCTATCGGATCAATGATTTTGAGCTATAAAACATTTTGAAGTCTCAAACCGGGAGGACTAGGATGACATTAAAAAAATTCTCTAATGCATGCACACATGTGCTTGTGAAAAGAATGTTGGAGGAACTTTTTTTATGCCCCGGTAATTTCTATGTAAACAACATGATAACTTATGCATCATAGGCATGATGGTAACTTCTTACCAGAAAAAAAATCATCGAAATGTATCGACATGGGATGATCTTTTATGTGAAAACAGTTTTTCAATCAAAGGATGAGTTGAGTTACAAAACGTTTTAAATTTTCGAATTTGATGGAATCTCTGCTGACATTAGCAATTTTGTCTTACATGCATGCATGTAGCAATTAGGGGAAAATAATACTGAATGAGTTTGGTTTAGGAAAAGCAGGAGCACGGCGTACACCTAGTAGATATACTACTTGATCAAATAGTTCGGATCTGTAGCTAACTTCCGACTATTCAAAAGTTAGCACAGTCCATCTTTAAATACCAAATACTCCCTCCATCCAGAAATACTTGTCACAGAAATGCATAAAAATGGATGTATCTAGAACTAAAATATGTCTAGATACATCCATTTCTCCGACAAGTATTTCCGGACAGAGGGAGTATATCTCAACACTTCCATTGTGCGGCGCTTGCTGAAACTTGAAAATTGCACTTAACAGATAGTAAGTGAAAGATACATCTGCAAGTGCCCTCGTCGTACCAACTTTGAAGACCACAATGGCGTGCCGCTAGAAACAGCTCAAGAAACCTATGGTTGAGGCATCACCCCACGAGACCTAGTGACTAATGAAACCGATGGTTGGGGCATCATCCCATGAAACGTAGCTTGCAATCTTTCACCACTGGCCAGAGGGTTGGCGGTGTGCTTTCATTAGTAATGCAAAGTTGGGTTCTTGTTCCATTATGTGTCTCCAACAAAACACCAAGCTAGAAATCATCGCAGAAACGAGAAACGGGGAGACAACAAAAGAACACTTTGGTGCACCCGCTCCAGTGAGCACTATATTTTCAATAGTGCCAAAATGGTATTCTAAAGTTCCAAAAAAACTCAAAAAAACTAGATGCTCATATGGATGTAGACTACATGTGTAATTGTTTGTGACTTTTTTGTGATGAAATACTACCTCCATCAAAGTTTATTAGGCCTGACCGTACCCTCGATAGTCAATCCATTCGAAAATTCAATAATCTATTATGGGCATAAATGATCCAGTCTCGTCCTCTGAGACAATAACAGTTTGGTTCCTCAGTTAAATCACAGTCTCTTCGGTTTGGCTGATCGAATCAGTCTGACTCGTGGCTTTCACTTCTATACTTTCTTCATTCTCTTCACTCCGAAATTGATTCTCCAAAACCTCGTATATATTGTCTGGTGAGCATTTGTCTGCATGATTCCTAGGGTTCTCCTTTTTTTCTTTTTTTCAAAAAGGAGGTTCACCCCGGCCTCTGCATCAGAACGATGCATACGGCCCTCTTATTAAAACAAATAAATAGGTTCCAACAAGGTCTTAAAAGTTTTGAACTGTAAAAAAAGGCTCACACAGAGCCATAAAGGCTAGAACGACAAACTAGCCAAAAAAGGGACGCCACAACCGGCTGGCTAAAGACAGATAGGTAAACTAATTGCCTATCCTATTACATGACCGCCATCCAAACCGGTTGAAGATATCTCGAGCTACCATCTCCCAACGGATAGATCCAATAACCAAATGCTCCCTGGCCTCCATCGGAGTGAGTAGCGATCACGAACAGATCAATGCCGTGGCCCGGAAGATAACCTGCAAAAAATAAATGCATGATGTTCTGTTAAAAACCAAATCATTTCTGCAATTCCATATAGTCCACAGCAACGCGCATACTCCCACACGAATATGTCTCGCTAAGTCGGGCTCAATCCCAGTAAGCCACACCCCAAATAACGTGTTAACACTATGCGGTGGCATAATATTGAAAGCAATATGGACAGTCCGCCAAAGAATTTTGGCTAGCGGGCAATCAAGAAAAAGGTGCTTAATCGTCTCATCCCGATCACAGAAGCTACACCTAGTAGATCCTGTCCAATTACGCTTAGTCAAGTTGTCCTTGGTTAATATAACTTGTTTATGGACAAACCACATAAACACTTTTATTTTCAAAGGTACTTTGACAGCCCAAACATGCTTAGAGGTAGGAATGAAGGTCGAGTTGATGACATCAATATACATTGATTTAACTGTGAATACTCCAGACCTAGTAAGCTTCCAGCGTAATTCATCGGGTTGTTGGGAAAGCTGAACCTCCATCAGTCTCCTAACTAGATGGAGCCATTCTTCCCAACGATTGCCCGCTAGCGACCATCTAAATTGAATATTAAGGGGGATAGACTGAAATGTCGTTGCAACGAACACCTCATGATGTTGAACAAACCGATATAAAGACGGGTATTGAATGGCCAAGGGTGTCTCTCCGAGCCAAGTATCCTCCCAGAAACATGTACTAGCACTGTTGCCAATAATAAACTTTGTCCTATTAAACAAGGATTGTTTGACTTTCATCAGTCCTCTCCAGAAAGGCGAATCGGTCGGCCTAACTATCACCTAGGACAAAGTTTTGGTCTGAAGGTACTTGCTACGAAGTATTTGCGCCCACGTGGTCTCAGTCTCATGGGCTAACTTCCACAGCCACTTACTAAGAAGGCATCTGTTCTTAACTTCAAGATTCTCGATACCAAGACCCCCTTGGTCATTCGGTCTACAGATGACATCCCATTTAGCTAGCCGGTATTTTCTTTTTAGTTCATCACCCTGCCAAAAGAAATACGAGCGATAAAAGTCCAGTATTTTCCTGACTCCAACTGGGACTTCAAAGAACGATAAGAGAAACATAGGCATACTCGTGAGCACTGAATTAATCAAAATCAATCGGCCTCCGTATGACATGAGCTTGCCCTTCCAGCAACTCAGTTTCTTTTCAAATCGGTCTTCGATGCATTTCCACTCTCTGTTCGTGAGCTTTCGGTGATGAATTGGTATACCTAGGTAAGAAAAAGGTAACGCCCCCAAATCACACCCAAACAATTGCCTATAAGCCTTTTGGTCATCATTGGCTCTACCAAAGCAAAACAACTCACTCTTGTGAAAGTTAATCTTGAGCTCGGTCAATTGTTCGAAAAGGCATAACACCAGCTTCATATTTCTCGCCTTGGCCAAATCATGCTCCATAAAGATGATTGTATCATCAGCGTACTGAACGATGGACACACCTCCATCGACAAGATGAGGTACCAAGCCACCTACTTGACCATTCTCCTTAGCCCTTCCTATCATAATTGCTAACATGTCAACCACAATGTTAAACAGGAAAGGGGACATGGGATCTCCTTGTCTTATGCCTTTATGTGTCTAGAAGTAGTGACCAATATCGTCATTCACCTTAATTCCAACACTTCCTTTTTGCGTAAACGATTCAACCTGGCGGCGCCAGGCTTCATCGAAACCTTTCATACGCAATGCCTCCTGGAGAAATGGCCATTTGACTTTATCATACGCTTTCTCAAAATCCACCTTAAAAATGACTCCATCTAATTTTTTTGAATGGATTTCATGGAGCGTTTCATGAAGGACAAACACCCCCTCAAGGATGTTTCTATCCGGCATGAAAGCAGTATGGGACTGTTGCACCACAGAATGCGCAATCTGTGTGAGCCTATTAGTCCCGACCTTGGTGAAAATTTTGAAACTAACATTGAGAAGGCAGATCGGCCTGAACTGCTCAATTCTCACAGCATCTGTTTTCTTAGGAAGCAATGTGATTGTTCCAAAATTCAAGTGAAATAAATGAAGTTGTCCAAAGAATAGATCATGAAACATAGGTAACAAATCCCCCTTAATAATGTGCCAGCACTTTTTGTAGAACTCAACCGGGAAACCATCCGGTCCGAGAGCCTTGTTGTTCTTCATCTGCGCAATAGCCTCAAACACCTCCTTCTCAGAGAACGGGGCAACCAAAATATCATTATCAGTAGCCGAAAGTGGAGGCAAATCCTCAATCCTAGAATCGTCGAGGGACACACAACTATCCTCCGGAGGTCCAAATAACTGCTTGTAATACTCAGTTATATAAGTTTTTAGGTTGTCCTGTCCTAAAGTAGTTCCTTCATCTTGCTCAAGCTAAAAGAATCTCTTCTTTCTATGCTTACCATTAGCAATCAGGTGAAAAGAATTGAGTATTCGCGCCCCCCTGGACAACTTTGCGGACCTTAGCCCGCAATGCCCACTTCAATTCTTCTTCGCGGAGAAGTTCTTTCAACCTCTTCTCCGCCTCGATTTTAACCTGATGCTCTGCTGGCTGCAACACCGTGGATTCAGCCTTTAAGTCAAGGGTCTGAATCAGAGAAAGGAGCCTATCCTTTTCAATCTTATACACTCCACTAAGATGCTTAGCCCACCCCCGTGAGAAACTTCTCAAATACCTAATCTTATTCAGCCAACGCTCGACCGAAGTCCTCCCTCCTTCACCCTTAGCCCATTCCCTGGCAATCAGGTCCAAGAATCCTTCGCGTTCAAACCAGGCCATCTCGAAAGAAAAGGTATTTTTGTTTCCAACGTGGCTCGGCTCCCCTGAGTCGACGAACAATGGAGTGTGATCGGAAATTCCACGCGAGAGGGCTTGTACCATTACAAGAGGGTACTTCTGTTCCCACTCAACCCTCGCGAGAACTCGATCAAGCTTTTCACATGTCGAATTTGGCATAGCATTAGCCCAGGTGAACTTTCTACCAGAAAGCTCGATCTCCCTCAGATCCAAGATTTCAATAATAGTATTGAACATAAACGACCACCTGCCGTCAAAATTATCATTATTCTTCTCCTCTCTCCTCCTAATGATATTGAAGTCACCTCCAACTAAAATTGGAAGCTGCTCAGACCCACAGATTCGAACAAGGTCCGCCAAAAACTCCGGTTTAAGCTCGGGCTGTGCGGCACCGTATACCGCCACCAAAGCCTAGTTGAAACCATCGGCTTTAGACCTGACTCAAAACTTGACCGCGAAGTCTCCCATCACTACACTTCGGACTTCTAACGAATCGCATCTCACACCAAGCAAGATCCCACCCGATCTTCCTCTCGGAGGAAGGCAATGCCAATCGAACTCAACACCTCCCACCAGAGATGCAAGAAACTGAGGCGCAAAGTTTTCATGATCAGTTTCCGAAAGAGCAACAAAATCTAACCGATGCTCCAATGATGCCTCAGCAAGGAACCTTCTTTTAGCCAAGTCTTTCAGACCTCTGCTATTCCAAAAGATTCCTTTCATACTTCATCATGAAATTTTTTGGCAGTCTAAATCCTAGAACTCCTACGAACCGCAGAATCAGGATAAATCTTCCGTTTCCACTTGCGCTTAGGTTTACTAGGTTCTTCCACCTGGTCCTCATAACCGGGTTCAGAGGCACTATCTACTGCATTGTTAAGAGGAGCATCATCCTCCTCACACTCATGGACTGATGGTGCTAGATCCGCACACATATTATCAAGCACTCGGACCCCCAACGCCTCAATCTCATCATCATTCATGGGTTTGACCGCAGCCAGATTACGAATAGTCTCTAATGCCCGTTCCGCCTCCAAATCTAAAAGATCATTAACCGACTTGGAAATTTCACTATCATTAGCCCCTAGCGAAACTCCTATTTGGTTTGCATTATTTATAATTTCCTCATTGGAAAAATGCAATAAAGAATTGGAAATATTGACAGACATATCAGTAGTAATCTCAGCATCACGAAGCTTGGCCGCCCTCATAGCGCACCTCAGCTGCATGTCATCAACCTCCAAGTTGTCCTGGAGCCGAGAACTCATCCGAAGCCCCGCCGAGACCGGATCGGGGATCCCACCAAACGAAATCACCTCCTCCCACGTAAAGCCTCACGCTGAAGAGTCAGCCAAACATACCGGATGAGGCGACGGAGGGCTCACATGCCCCACAGACAGGCCGCCGGGGGAGGGAAGCACGGGCGCCGCCGGCCCAGACTCTCCTCCCGCCCGGACTGCATGACCTGAGGTCGTCGATGGCCTGACTGGCGAAGGAGGAGGATGAATGGAGGCCACCTGCCCCAGACCCGTCCCCAGCCGCACCGGAGATGCGGCCACAATAGCCGCCACCGTAGGAGAAAGGGTCGGGTCCGCCTGACCCATGCGGCCTCCCCCACGGCCGACCATTGTCGGCGTCACCGGTGTCTCCGGCGCCAGGCTAAGAGAAGGAGAGACCGAGGCCACCTACCTCGGACTCCCCTCCATAGGCCGAACCTCTGAGACTGACGTCGTTTCCCGGCTCGAGACCACTGGGGTGGTGGGGGAAAGCGGAACCACCTGAGGCTCCACCTCCCTAACCCCTCCCAAGGTCGTCACCAAGAGCGTCCCCAACAAGCCATCCACCACAGGACCAGCCACAACATCAATCTCCAACGGCGGACTAGGGTGACATTAAAAAATTCTCTAATGCATGCACACATGTGCTTGTGAAAAGAATGTTGGAGGAACTTTTTTTATGCCCCGGTAATTTCTATGTAAACAACATCATAACTTATGCATCATAGGCATGATGGTAACTTCTTACCAGAAAAAAAATCATCGAAATGTATCGACATGGGATGATCTTTTATGTGAAAACAGTTTTTCAATCAAAGGATGATTTGAGTTACAAAATGTTTTAAATTTTCGAATTTGATGGAATCTCTGCTGACATTAGCAATTTTGTCTTACATGCATGCATGTAGCAATTAGGGGAAAATAATACTGAATGAGTTTGGTTTAGGAAAAAACAGGAGCACGGCGTACACCTAGTAGATATACTACTTGATCAAATCGTTCGAATCTGTAGCTAACTTCCGACTATTCAAAAGTTAGCACAGTCCATCTTTAAATACCAAATACTCCCTTCGTCCAGAAATACTTGTCGCAGAAATGCATAAAAATGGATGTATTTAGAACTAAAATATGTCTAGATACATCCATTTCTCCGACAAGTATTTCCGGGCGGAGGGAGTATATCTCAACACTCCCATTGTGCGGCGCTTGCTGAAACTTGAAAATTGCACTTAACAGATAGTAAGTAAAAGATACATCTGCAAGTGCCCTCGCCGTACCAACTTTGAAGATCACAATGGTGTGCCGCTAGAAATAGCTCAAAAAACCTATGGTTGAGGCATCACCCCACGAGACCTCGTGACTAATGAAACCGATGGTTGGGGCATCATCCCACGAAACGTAGCTTGCAATCTTTCACCACTGGCCAGAGGGTTGGCGGTGTGCTTTCATTAGTAATGTAAAGTTGGGTTCTTGTTCCATTATGTGTCTCCAACAAAACACCAAGCTAGTAATCATCGCAGAAATGAGAAACGGGGAGACAACAAAAGAACACTTTGGTGCACCCGCTCCAGTGAGCACTATATTTTCAATAGTGCCAAAATGGTATTCTGAAGTTCCAAAAACAACCCAAAAAAATAGATGCTCATATGGATGTAGACTACATGTGTAATTTTTTGTGACTTTTTTGTGATGAAATACTACCTCCATCAAAGTTTATTAGGCCTGACCGTACCCTCGATAGTCAATCCATTCGAAAATGCAATAATCTGCTACAGGCATAAATGATCCAGTCTCGTCCTCTGAGACAATAACAGTTTGGTTCCTCAGTTAAATCACAATCTCTTCGGTTTGGCTGATTGAATCAGTCTGACTCGTGGCTTTCACTTCTATACTTTCTTCATTCTCTTCACTCCGAAATTGATTCTCCAGAACCTCGTATATATTGTCTGGTGGGCATTTGTCTGCATGATTCCTAGGGTTCTCCTGGTAAAAGCACTCTGGCCATGAGTTTGTATAGAAAGGTTCCGGATGAATGCGCTTGTGGGGGCCACCAACATATGTCTTCATCATGACCTGCCTCACTCGCTCCTCAAAACCAGCTGTCGAGCCTACTTCCCTGTCCATGAATATCGGAGCAAGGGCCTTCCTATTTGGTGTGATGGTGGTACGGAAACCATAGTATAGGCGGTGACCAGTGAGGTTGTTTGCAACGTTGCTTGGGCCATCATATGTGGGCATAAAAATGTCTGATAGGAGACAGACCATGTAATCAACTGCAGAACCTGCCAACCCATGGGTATTTTCTTCCAGCTTTCCAGGTCCAACGGAGCTATGGTTTTCTAGGCGCGGAAACATAGCCTTGAAGGGCCTCATGAAGCGTTTCCCACCAAAGAGATCTCCAGAAGTAAGGTAAATGTGTGTTGTATTATCAAAGCCCAGTGCACGAAGGATAAGACCTACCTGCACAACAACATTAATGTTTATTTGAATTAGCCATGTGAAGTTTTCTTCAACCAAGAAGTTCAGCTATGAAATGTACATATTTTAATGTCTGTGAACAATTTTGAAATGTTTACCAAGCATATGTTGTTTTCCTGCAAATGCTCCCTCCGTCCCAAAATAAGTGTCTCAACTTTGTACTAACTTTAGTACAAATTGAACTAAGCTTGAGACATTTATTTTGGGATAGAGTATAATTAATCTTAGTCCATCAAAATGTCCCATTTACAACATGATAGTATATGGCATGCATGGAAGGAAAAATGCATCGCAGCTCTCGGGTGCCACACCCCCCTATATGAATATAGCATTAAAAAAATCAGAAAATTTCAAAAAATTCTGAAATTTTGGGATATCAAACCTGGGTGCCCATTGTACACCAGTATTCAGTTTCGTGGGGAATGAGTGGCCATTGTATCCGTGGCGAAGAAAATACGGTCCATCCAATTTTCTTTTTCCTATACATAGGGATTTTTTAACTTTTTTACCTAGATTACCAAGGGCATCCATTCCCTGCCAAACTGAACACGGGTGTACAGTGGGGACCCAGATTTGATATTCCAAGATAGACTAGAACAGTTAAATAGTGGTGTAGATCAGAGTATATGGATCTTGCTTTCAGAGGAATTAAGGTGGAGGTACAGGATAGCAATTGTGGACCAAGCTTTCTGTCAAGCCAGCTATATATTAGACTAAAAATGGGTCCACTTTTCAACCCTGAACCCTAAAACCATGGGAGTTGCAACCTCGAAGTATCAAAATCGTCTACTTCGCAATCTCGGGTGTTTATACAAGTGATTTTGGCTGACATGGATAGTGCATGTCTGTCATGTCGTGTCATCAAACAAACCACTTCATGCTGACGGAACGGGTAAGGTTTGTGTTACCACAGTAAGCTCTTACCTTCACCCGTGCCATATTTCACCATCTATCTATATCTTTCCCTGTTTGATGATGTGGCAAACAAATGGCATCAATAGTCTGACACCAGTCAAGTCTTGATATCACAACAGTGGGTTTCGAAGAGAAATACTTGGGCCCTCCGGTACATCAAGGACAAGTTTAGCAAAAGATGTTTGGATTGGAGTGAGAAGTACCTCTCTGATGGTGCTAAGGAAGTTCTTATCAATCCATGGTGCAAACAATCCCAACTTATGCAACAATATTTTCAAGTTTTCGCTCGCCAAGGTCCTGGCCAAGTTGCTTTCGCTCCGCCTAGCGCCCAAGCTCAAGAACCTGCTCAGGAACGTCCAAAATGCGTTCATCCCCGGGCAAAGCCTTCACAACAATTTCATCCTGGTGCGCCAATCCGCGCTTCTGTTTGCACCATCTCGGTGCCCCCCGCGTGCTTCTGAACCTTGACTTGGCGCGTGCCTTCTACTCCGTCTCATGGCCGTTCTTGTTCGAGGTGCTGCGATGCCATGGCTTTGGCAATCGCTTCCTCGATTGGATCGCTCTACTCCTGTCGTCGCCAGCACCAAGGTTCTCTTGAACGGAACCCCCGGACCCGCGATCTGGCACAGTTGTGAGCTGCACCAAGGTGACCCCGTATCCCCACAACTCTTCGTCCTAGCTGTCGATACGCTGGGCAGGCTCTTCGATCGCGCGGTCGAGCTCCGTGTTATGCAACAGTTCCATCCATGCCGCACCATACCTACCATATCTCTCTATGCCAACGACATAATTCTCCTATGCCACCCCTCGCCGGGTGATATCGCGGCGGTGAAGGAAATCTTATTCTCTTTGGGTGTGCCTCGGGCCTGCACATGAACTTCCAGAAGAGCGCCTCAGCCCTCTTCCGATGAGACACCGAGGATGCCGCCCATGTCGTCGAGCGCCTGGGATGCCCCATCGTCGAATTCCCGCTAACCTACCTGGGCATCCCGCTCACGCTGCGTCGCCCCACCGCTGCCCAGCTTCAACCTGTCGTCGACAAAGTCGCTGGGAAGTTACCCTTCTGGAAGGCGTGGCTCATGAACAAAGCCGGCCGCCTTGCCTTCGTCAAGGCTGTCCTGAGCGCGATCCCCCATCCACCAGCTCCTTGTGCTCGCGCCGCCAAGGAAGACCATCAAGCTCTTGGAGAAGATCAAAAGAGGATTCCTTTGGGCTGGCCGTGCCGAGGCCAATGGTGGCAATTCCCACGTCAACTGGCGGCGCGTCTGTCGGCCAATCCCGTTTGGCGGCCTCGGCGTCCATGACCTCGAGTGCACCGGCCTCACCTTGCGCACGCGGTAGAAATGGCTCAGCCGCGTCGATGATAGCAGGGCCTGGAACGGCCTTGACTTGCAATTCTCGCCTGCGGAGTGCGCATTCTTCTTCGCCTCCACTACCATGACAATCGGCAATGGCCTGCATGCCCTGTTCTGGGAGGATGGATGGATCAACGGGCGAGCGGTCTGTGAGGTTGCGCCTCTCCTCTACGCTCGCATCCCCAAGCGATGTCACAAGTCCAGAACTGTTGCTGACGGCCTCCATGCGAACCAATGGGACACCGACATCCACGACATGATTGGCATCCCGGAGATTGGCGAATACCTATGCCTTTGGCACATGATCGCCGAGACTACCCTCAATTACGCGTCGGACTGCATTCGCTGGAACTGGAGCGCGAATGGCGAGTACTCCGCCAAGTCTGCATACCTTGCCACCTTCCATGGTTCCACCCGCTGCCAGGCTTGGAGACTCACCTAGAAGTGCTGGACCGCCGCGTGTGCGCTTCTTCCATTGGCTTGCCAACCTTGACCATTGCTGGATGGCAGACCGCCTAGCGCGACGCAACCTGCCGCACCCACAGCGCTGCCCGCTATGCGATCAGGCTCCGGAGATGATTCATCATCTTCTCCTGGGATGCCCTTTCAGCCGACAGGTGTGGCACGAGATCCTCTCATGGCTGCACCTCTCCTGCCTGCTACCCAACGATGACGCCACTCTCCACGACTGGTGGCGCTCAGCAAGACAAGACAACCCTAAACCCATGCACAAGGGATTGGCTTCCACTGCCTTGCTTGTCCCTTGGATGATTTGGAAGCATCGCGATGGGTGCGTTTTTGAGGGCACCTCCCATTGGTTACCTCCCTGGTCGCTAGGATTACGGAAGAGGCTGCCTTCTAGGCCAGAGCAGGAGCTTTAGGACTCGACGCCATCCTGCCTCAGACTTGGGATGTCCACTAGTGTATCTGTACTCATCTTGTAAACTCGCCTCCTAGGAGGATTCTGCCAAACTTCTTCTCTTCAATGCAATGAAATGCAAAAGTCTTTTGCGTTTTCTCGAAAAATAAAGTATTTTCAAGTTTTTGGCAGGGCTGTGTGATATCGCAAATTACCCGGAAATTCTGGTGGGTTGATGTTAGGATCCCTCCTTGCCTATATGGGCTTGCCCCGTCCAGCTCATGGGCCTGGCCTGCTTGAGAACCACCAGACTACAAATACGCAAGAGGAGGCGACGAAGGAGGCCATCCAGTGGATCATGAACTGCTCGGCCGCGGCTACCTTCCTCTCTTTCCCCTACCTCCAGTTCTTCCATGTTCTTCCCTAATTCGCTTGTAACCTCTGGTTGTAATTTGCTACTCTGTATCAAACCTTCCTGAGAGAGACAGATTACGAGCAAGACTACAGCTAGCTCCTTACATCTGGTATTCAGAGCCAGGCACCACCCTTCCTTCCCAAAATACTTCCATAATTTTTTATCACTACCACCATTCGAGAGAAGGCCATGGATCCATTGATCAGTGAATACCTCGAGCGGCTCAACGCCAGTCTCAATGCCTACACCAACGCCACCAGGTCCCTCACCAAGAAACTGAACGCCCTTGACACCAGTTGGGCCACCAGTTCACCCGCCTTCGTCCACAATCCACCATTAGCGACCACTTCGCCGGAGAGCACAACCGACGCGTCGGCAACCGTCCCTGATGTCTCTGGCCCACCATTGAGGCTCAGGAGATCCCCACGATCACTCCTGATGCAGTCCTGGTTTGCACCGTGATGGTGCCCGTCACCTGTTCAACGGAGTGCTCGACCCATGTCATCACCATCGACAACATCGACGAGGTCCATGACGCCGCCTCCGCCGTCCACCTAGAGCCAACAGTCGACCCCATCCACCAAGCAGTCGAGCAGCTCGCTCTGGTTGAGGCAACGACCTCCATTGGCACCACTTCCTCTAGTGCCGAGGTCGTTTCGACCGTGACGACCACCATCGACATTGACCCCAAGGTCGTCGTGCAAGAGCTCAATGCCCTCTCTGTCAACACCTCCACCCAAGTGATGAGCAAGGAGGACCATGGCAGCATCCTCATCATCCCCAGCGACCTCTCTGCGTCAATGCTTACCACGTGTTCGACAAAATACTCTCATCATGACACCAACCTGCTGAGGTATGTGATCCACCCAGCCGTGACTCCCTCATGGTTGTTGTTACGACCAAAGCCATGGCCATCATTTTGGAGAGATCATGCAGTTGGAAACAAGAAACGGCCATGGCCGTCATTAGCTTGCTCTCATGAACTATGTCGGAAGTGTTAGAGTTATATTTCTGATGACCTTTGGCCTTTTGCATTCTGGCCTTTGGCCTCCCACTTGTACATGTATATATGTTGGCTTTAGCCTCCTCATAATACTAAGTTGCATCTTTCCCTAACATAGGCTTTCTCTGGCGCTGCAACTCGCTTGACGATCGATTTTTTCCGGTCTTCTTCTCTCGATTGATCTCTTCTAAATTGATCTGTTCGTAGCAATCGATGCCAAGGACATACGCTGCCACTGGTCCCTCTCGTCCGCTGCTCTTCTGATCCAAGTCACCCAGGACGCCGGCCCTAATTTCTGGTCGATCGGGACGCCCGCGTAGGACGCCGGTCCCGCCTTCTCCCGGCCAAGCCGCTGCCGCCCCACCTCAGGCCGTGTGCGTCCGCGTCCACCCCGCTTCGCCTCCTCCATATTGCTCTGTTGCCGTACGCGTCCGTCAGTCGCCGGTTCCTGCTGCCGCCTCAGGCCATGCGCTCCCGCGTCCGCCCCGCTGCCCCTCCTCTAGGCCACTCCGCTGCCGTACGCGTCCGCTGGATTCCGTCCAAGAACAGCCGCCGGTCGCCGGTCAACTGGATTCCCGTGATTCCCGTGCTAGACCGGCCACTGGGATTGGTTTCATCTCAGGACATGTATTTGACTGGGTGGACAGAATTGATCCACCTACTTCCTCTGTGTATGTGCGCGTCCACCCTGTGCGGCGTGTGCATTGCTCTGCTTTGGGCTGCTTATGGGCAGCAAGGCTCCAGTTGGCCTGCTTCTGCTTCCGGTTGTCTGGCTTCAGTTCTGTGATTGTTAAAAAAAGAAAAAAAAAGAAAGAGGAGTTAAAAAAAAGAGGTGCAATGTTTTCGTCCGGTACGCCTCTCCTGCGTTGCCCGGTGTTTTTCGATGGTATTCTATACATTAATCCCGTCTCGCACAAGCGCCTTTCCTCGGTGCTTGCTGCTCGCCTGCTTGGAGGTGGTGCTTGTCGCCCTACTTCGACACCTTATGCGACATCCGCCGGTGTTGCTAGCCATTTTACATCGACTCCTTCGGCTTCCGTGCGCGGCGGTGACCGCTCTACGCCGACTCCTCCCGCAGCTTCCGCGTGCGGTGGTGACCGCTCTACATCGACTCCTCTCGTGGCTTCCGCGTGCAGCGGTGACCGCTCTATGCCAACTCCTCTCGCGGCTTCCGTGCGCGGCGGTGACCGCTCTACGCCGACTCCTCCCGCGGCTTTCGCGTGCGGCGGTGATCGCTCTACATCGACTCCCCCATTGGCTTCCACATGTGGCTCTACGTCGACTTGCTACTCGCGATCGACTCTACACGCCGCTTCCACAGGTGGTGGCGACTGCTCGCCATCAACACGTGTTTCTACCTCGACCTCCTCTGTCGTGTCCCTATCTGCGCGTGAGATTGCGCAGTTGCGATGCCTGCTTGCTGCCTGGGATTCTTCACCGACAGGTTCTGCAGTTTCCGTGACTGTCTCTTCTGGCACTGAGAAACCACCTTCTTATTCAGGTACATCCCCGTGGATTCTTGACACCATAGCATCTTTTCATATGACTTATGATTCTTCCACTTTGACCTCCGTTCGACCTGTCGAGTCTCTTATTCGTGTTTTTACGGCTGATGGCACTCCCCTCCCTGTAGCTAGTCGAGGCACTCTTAGCACTTCTTCATTTCATGTTCCCTCTGTCGCTCATGTTCCTCGACTTACCATGCAGCTCATATCTGGAGGTTAGATTGTTGACTCTAGTTGTCGGGTCATTCTCGACTTTGATTCGTGTTCTGTTCAGGATCGTCGCACAGGCGCCCTACTTGGTGCTGGCCCTCGACGCCCTGATGGTCTCTGGGAGCTTGATTGGCTTCATCTTCCCTCTGATGCCACCGGCGCCAGTTTCGCAACCTCTGTTGCTGCATCTACCAGCTCTTTTCAGCAGTGGCATCATTGGCTTGGCCATTTATGTGGTTCGCGTCTCTCGTCCTTGGTTCATCGTGGTGTTCTGGGATCTGTCTCCGGTAACGCTTCGTTGGATTGTCTGGGTTGTAGGCTTGGTAAGCAGATTCAGCTACCCTATCCTCACAGTGAGTCGGTATCCGGGCGCCCTTTTGACCTCATTCACTCTGATGTTTGGGGTTCGGCCCCCTTCGCTTCGAAAGGAGGTCATCGCTACTATATTATCTTTATAGACGAGTTTTCTCAGTACAATTGGATCTATTTCATGTCGTCTTGTAGTGAGGTCTTATCTATATACAAAAAATTTGCTGCCATGGTTCATACACAGTTTCCACTCCTATTCGTGTTTTTCGTGCAGATTTAGCTGGTGAGTATATCTCCCATGCGCTGCGAGGTTTCCTTGCTGAGCAGGGTACTCTTACTTAGTTCTCTTGCCCTGGTGCTCATGCTCAGAATGGTGTGGCTGAGCGCAAGCATCGTCACCTTCTTGAGACAGCGCGTGCAATGATGATCTCCGCCTCTCTTCCACCTCACTTCTGGGCTGAGGCTATTACCACTTCCACCTATCTCATCAATATTCAGCCATCTGCTACTCTACAAGGTGGTATTCCTCTCGAGCATCTTTCTGGTCATTCTCCTGATTATTCAGCGCTTCGTTTGTTTGGTTGCGTTTGCTATGTTTTGCTTGCCCCTTGTGTACGCACCAAACTGACTGCTCAGTCTGTTGAGTGTGTCTTTCTTGGATATAGTGATGAGCATAAGGGCTATTGGTGTTGGGATCCTATCGGTCACCGGATGCGTATTTCCCGGGATGTGACCTTTCATGAGTCTCGCCCCTTCTACCCGCGTCCATCCTCTGCCGCCTTTACCACGGAGGACATCTCTTTTCTTACATTTTCGGATACACCTCCCTCTATGCCTAGTATTCCTACTCCTCGTCCCGCCGTTGTATATTGGACGCCGTCCTCTCCTACGTACGGGTTCTTCTTCCCCCTCCTCGCATGACTCTCCACCTTCACCATCAACACCTTCCACTTCTCCACCTTCATCACCGATACCTTCCACTTCTACACCTTCATCACCGTTATATTCTTCGTCTCCACCTCCAGTGGTTCCACCTCTTTCCTCCTTTCCTTTCCATTATACTTGTCGTTCACGTGTTGTGGATGAGTCTACTAATGTGCCCTCTACTTCCAGTGTGTCTTCCTCCTCTCAGCCGACTTACAGTCTTCGCTCTCGGCCTTGTCTGCCCCCTGACCGATATTCTCCTTCTTGCTATGGTCTTTCGACCGTTGTTCAGCCGACTTCTTATCGAGATGTTGTTGTTCATCTTGAATGGCAGTTTGCGATGGCAGAGGAGATTGCCGCCCTTGAGCGCACCGACACGTGGGATCTAGTTTCTCTTCCTCCCTGTGTTCGTCCTATCACTTGTAAGTGGGTATATAAGATTAAGACCCGCTCTGATGGTTCTCTAGAGCATTATAAAGCTCGTCTTGTAGCTCATGGTTTTCAACGGGAGCATGGTCGTGATTACGATTAGACTTTTGCTCCTGTGGCCCATATGACCATTGTTCGCACACTTCTCGCCGTGGCCTCTGTTCGCCATTGGTCTGTGTCTCAGATTGATGTGAAGAATACCTTTCTAAATGGTGAGTTGCGTTAGGAGGTTTATATGCAGCCACCATCTGCGTATTATGTTCCTGATGGCATGGTTTGTCGTCTTCGCCGCTCTCTCTATGGCCTTAAGCAAGCCCCCCGTGCTTGGTTTGAGCACTTCGCCTCTGTGGCGACTGCCACTGGTTTTTCGCCCAGTGTTCATGATCCAGCGTTGTTTGTCCACCTTTCTCCTTGTGGTAGGACTCTTCTTCTGCTATATGTTGATGACATGATTATCACTGGTGATGACTCTGAGTACTTTGCCTTTGTCAAGGCACGTCTTAGTGAGCAGTTTCGTATGTCGGATCTTGGTCCTCTTTGCTACTTTCTTGGGATTGAGGTTTCTTCTACCTCTGATGGCTTCTTTATTTCCCAAGAAAAGTATATCCAGGACCTTCTCACTCGTGCGGCTCTTAGTGATGAGCGCACCGCTAAGACTCCTATGGAGCTCAATGTTCACCTTCGTGCTTCCGATGGTGAGCCCTTATCTGATCCCACGCGTTATCGTCAGCTTGTTGGGAGTCTTGTCTATCTTGTTGTCACTCATCCAGATATCTCCTATCCTGTCCATGTTCTGAGTCAGTTTGTTTCTGCTCCCACTTCAGTTCAATATAGTCACCTTCTTCGTGTTCTACGATATCTTCGTGGCACGATCTCTCACCGTCTCTTATTTCCCCGTTCCAGCTCGCTAGAGCTCCAGGCCTATTCGGATGCTACATGGGCTAGTGATCCCTCGGATCGTCATTCACTATCTGCTTACTGTGTTTTTTTTGGCGGTTCTCTCACTGCTTGGAAGACAAAGAAACAAACTGTAGTTTCCCATTCGAGTGCAGAGGCTGAGTTGCGGGCTATGGCTCTATTGACGGCAGAGGTGACCTGGTTATGATGGTTGCTTGAGGATTTTGGTGTTTCTGTTACTACACCTACTACCCTCTTGTCAGACAGTACAAGTGTTATCAATATTGCGCGGGATCCTGTGAAGCATGAGCTTACCAAGCATATTGGGGCTTGTACATGTATATATGTTGGCTTTAGCCTCCTCATAATACTAAGTTGTATCTTTCCCTAATAGGAAGTACATTGGACTGCTGTCACTAGATACTTTTCCTTTTTCTGGTGTTCCAAAATCGTTGAGAGAATCCTGGAAGTATTTGCACAGTATGCAGCTGAAGTGTGAACTACCGAATGAATACTATTCTATTGTTGACAATTTTGCTTCACTGGGGGGCTATCGCTGTTAATACTGTTTGTGCATTGGAACCTCTTGAGCATCAGTTTACAGCTGTCCTTGAGCAGGGGCATTGGAATTTTTCTGAACATGCTGTTGTAGGTAGTTTTCTGGCACTCTCTATGACAAGAGAGTGCCACAAAATCTAAAAAGCAAGTTCTACAGGACGGTTGTTCGACCCGCAATGTTGTATGGCACTGAGTGTTGGCCGACTAAAAGGCAACATGTTCAATAGTTAGGTGTGGCGGAGATGTGCATGTTGGGATGGATGTGTGGCCACACGAGGAAGGATAGTGTCCGAAATGATGATATACGAGATAGAGTTGGGGTAGCACCAATTGAAGAGAAGCGTGTCCAACATCGTCTGAGATGGTTTGGGCATATTCAGCGCAGGCCTCCAGAAGCTCCAGTACATAGCGGACGGCTAAAGCGTGCGGAGAATGTCAAGAGAGGTCCGGGTAGACCGAATTTGACATGGGAGGAGTCTGTTAAGAGATACCTGAAGGATTGGAGTATCACCAAAGAACTAGCTATGGACAGGGGTGCGTGGAAGCTTGTTATCCATGTGCCAGAGCCATGA
The DNA here is from genome assembly GCF_018294505.1 of Triticum aestivum. NCBI lineage: Eukaryota > Viridiplantae > Streptophyta > Magnoliopsida > Poales > Poaceae > Triticum > Triticum aestivum. Next base: position 322,308,408 of record NC_057804.1, on the reverse strand, counting down.
GTTGGTCGTGAGATCTTATGGGTTTCACCTCTAGCCTACCCCAACTTGTTTGGGACTAAAGGCTTTGTTGTTGTTGTTGTTGCTGTTGTAGGTAGTTTTCCTAGGCCTAAAAAATGCCAAGAGAAATTCCTCTTCCGAGTCAGCTGATAACTCAAATTATGGATGATTTGTACCGGGGTGTTGTGGAAAGGCAGTCACCTATTGTTTTTGTGCAGTTCTCTGGAATATTTCATGCTCAACATGCACAACGGATGTTCAGGGTCAGTCAACAAAATGTCCATCTGAAGCTTCCAAGGCCATCTTGTTCTTGCAATTGCCGAGCAATGCAAGTGTGGTCAGAACTACCCAATGATCTTGCTGCATATCTGAATTCATGGACAACTAATACATCTTGGCATTGCAATAAATGGTGTTCAGTTGTTGCGTTTGAGAGGTTCTCGGCTCATGGAGGTGAAGGGAGGTACTTTGCCAAATGTGTTATGAGCTACTATCAATTCCAATTTTGTCTCTATGGTTAAGCTGTCCGCCACAACTATTACAACGCCCGTATTGTTGGTTCCCTTGTGCCATTCTGGCTGCTTGCCAGTGGGATTCAGATGTCATTTTTGCACATTATGGTAGCTCCTGGGCATGCAGCTGTGCACAATATGTTCTTCTCTCTGTTTGGGACACGTCTCAAGTGGCTTTCAGTATAGCCGGTGCACCTGTCAGGCCTATCGCTCAGCAGCTGAACAAGGGCAGTGGCATGGAGAGTGTGTTAGTACTATCCATAGAACAATTACAAGGGGAAACACCTCCCTGTACTATCCTAGTACTTCCCTTGCCGGGTTTCTCTACAAGCCACCAGTCATACGCATGGCGACCTTCAGTTTCATCTTATGCAGTATGCACTCAAGGGAATGTGTCGCTTAAGTTACCCTGGCCATCATTTTCATGCGTCTATAGAGCAGTTCAGTTCAGAGATGATCCTTCCCTTAAAACCTTGTTTGCTAGCACTAGTCTGGTGGACAAGCACATTTGGCTGCCTGAATATTATGCGCAAGTTCCATTGAAGCAAGCTCCTGAGGACTGGGCGTTCTTGTTCCGATTGAATCAGCAGCCCCACCTTGCATATTGGGGAATGGCAGACTCCAGTCAAAATAATCTATGTGATTATACTGCGCATACAATTGATTCAGTACATCGCTTGGTATGGGGTATCTCAGCAATTATAAGGGCTGGTGCATGGTTCAACTCGAGATACAATGAAACGAATCATCGGCCAACTGATACTAAAACACATGCAAGTTCCAGTTGGCCAGAGTTGAGGGGAATTATTTCCAGGGAATTGGAACTGAGGCACTACAGACTGGGAGAATTCAGAGACCTCCTACATAAAATTATTTGCAGTTATTCAAAGTACAATAATCAGGTTCCCATTTTGGGCCAGTGAAGTTACTATCCACAGATGTTTATGCACATGAAGCTTGGTATTACTGCATTTCTGACACTTGTATCAGGAGCAACCTCATGGGAATCACTTCTGAATATGATACACTCAACACATATAGTCAGCTTGTTGGATGCGGCGAAGCCTGTGAGCCGCAAGCTTTGTGGGACATCGGTGACATTTGGGAGTCGCTGCCATATTCAAATCAGCGAACATTCTCTGCATATTTTGGAATTGTGAACTCTAGTTCAGCGAGAATGAGTATCCCCACTATACTTGAAGATGCTTCAGGGCATCACTGTGAGGTTCCCATCTGTGCAATTATACAGGCCGACGGTGATCAGTGCAAGCGTGAGTGGAAACTACAAGGCTCTTTAAGCAAATGGCCAGAGGAGGTTGGAAGCGGCTAGAACGGCGAGGGTTGTGTTCCCTTGGGTTGTTATGCATGGGGACTGCTGCATCCCAATTGCTATCAAGAAGTTACTCAAGGATGGAGGGGCGACGGAGCTCATGCTGGGCATGTTTGCTGCATCTACTACACTTACTACGGCGATCAAGACCCTGGTGGCCATAACAACTACCTCGACACCTCCCGTCGGCAAGCCTCCGTTGGCCACCACTACAACCACTACAGCGTTGAAGTCAACATCAACTACAGCTACCACCACGACTACGACCATGCCAAGCAACATTGAGTGCAATGGGACCCGGGTGGTTCTCGGCTGCTGCGGCTTGGGGCCAAGCCGCATCTCAAGGAGGGTGGGAGGGATGTTAGGATCCCTCCTTGCCTATATGGGCTTGCCCCGTCCAGCTTATGGGCCTGGCCCGCTTGAGAAACACCAGACTACAAATACGCAAGAGGAGGCGATGAAGGAGGCCATCCAGTGGATCACGAACGGCTCGGCGGCGGCTACCTTCCTCTCTTTCCCCTACCTCCAGTTCTTCCCTGTTCTTCCCCAATTCGCCTGTAACCTCTGGTTGTAATTTGCTACTCTATATCAAACCTTCCCCAGAGAGAGATTACGAGCAAGACTACAGCTAGCTCCTTACAGTTGAGGAGACAGATAAAAGGAATGTACATTGGATGGCTTGGGACAAAATTGTTTGACCAAAGCTTGAAGGTGGCATGGGCTTTAGGGACCTGAGACTGTTTAATCAAGCACTTCGTGTGAGACAAGCCTGATGCCTTATTGCATACCCTGAAAGTTTGAGTGCTCAGCTACTCAAAGAGAACTGTTACCCTTCAGGCGATCTTGTTGATCCTTCTTCTAGTCAGAATGCTTCGACTTGTTGGCAAGGGATTGTTCATGATTTGGAGCTGCTAAAGCAAGGTGTCATTTAGCATGTGCACACAGGAGAGAAGATCCGTATATGGTGAGATAACTGGATTCGGAGAAGGAACCTAAAGGTCTCTAGTCTGAGGGGCCGATCCAGACTGTGAGTTAAAGACCTTATACATGTAGCCGATAGTGGCAATGAACACAGCGAGCGAGAGAGAGTTGTGTGCTGTGAACTTGCAGCTTTTCTGCCATTGTTCTTCTGCTTTTATTCAACTAAAAACGATCGTGGACTGTGCACGCGATGCCCTACACGAGCCGTGCCATCCCACATCCCAGGCAATCGGTTTCGTGCAAAGACTAATTTAGCTGAAAACTAGCTACAGCTAAAACTAACAAGCTAAAGAAATAACAAGATTAGCCAACAAACTCCCCCTAATCTACTTATTCAGCACTCTGACAATGCCGATGTGGTCGCACAGATCCGAAAATGGGCACGTCTGAGAGCCTTCATCAGAATGTCGGCGAGCTGATCACCAGTGTGCACATACTGAATGTGAATGTTGCCTGTCATCGACGCACTGGAGAAGGAAATGGTAGCGGAGCTCGATATGTTTGCTCCTGTCGTGGAAGACATTATTCTTGGTCAGCGCAATGGCTGACTTGTTGTCGATGCAGAGCTCGACGGCACCATCCTGGCGTCCAAGCAGCTCACCTATCAGATACCCTAGCATGGCACACCCGCCATGGCAACGTACTCCGCCTCTCCACCTAGCAAGACGAGAGCACCACTATTTTGTGATTTGCCAATTTCAAGGACACGGGGCACCTTCCGAGGAAGAAGATGGTGCCGCTTGTGCTCTTCGATTGTCGATGTCGCCCGCCAGATCGGAGTCGTTGTAACTGCCGAGCCTTGTGTCATGCTGCTGCCATGAATAGCGGCACTTGAACTAACGTGTGTCGGTAATGTAGCGCATCGGTTGTTTCACCGCCGCCCGGTGCTCTGATGGGCACTTGTCAAAGCCGAACGCAGCGAGGCTGCTATCAAGCTCCACGTTCCAGGCGTGTGGTGGCTGACAAAGACTATAGAGGGCTTTGTGCAGGCTGAGCACCTTGCTCTCGGCACCATCGCACACGAATCCAGGAGGCTGCACCACGCACACCTCATCAAGGTCGCTCTTGAGGAACGCGACTTGACGTCATGGTGTTGCACATCCCAGGCGACAGCGAGCCGCACGCGCACATAGTCGAGGTGAGCTACTGGTGCAAACACCTTGAAGTCGATGTCGGTGCGCTGCACGTAGCCCTTTGCGACAAGCCGAGCCTTGTGCTTGATCATCTCGCCGACTGTGTTCTTTTTCTCCTTCAACACCCATTTCAGACCAATGGGTTGGTGACCTGCGGGAAGATTAGAGAGGGACCAAGTCCCGTTAGATTCAATGGGCGCCATCTCGTCGATCACCGTGGCCGGCCAAGCAGCATAGGGCTCCGCGTAGGGAAATTCGCCAGCTCGCCCTCCGACATCAAAAGGCGGCGCTCCGCCCCTCCTGGGTTAGTCCCACCCTGATCAAGCAGATCGGTGACGCGGTGACACCAATGCACGGCGTCGGGGTCGCTAGCATCATTGAGCATCGTCACGCCATAAAGTGGCGCGAACTCAACTTCCTGCGTGCCGGCAGGCTCTAGGGTGCTGGCTGCCATGGCAGCGTTCCTGGGTGTTGAGGAAGCACCGCTGGGGTGGCTGCCATTGCAGGGTTTTTGCCCACTGCTGCAGATGGTCCTGGTGCTGCCATGGCCGCGTTTCTGCCTGACGTTGTCCTCGCCCCTACATGCACGATGAGGTCGACGGTAAAGGTGCCACCAAGGTGGTCTGCCTCCTAACCCCAGCTCCAGCTCACATCCTCATTGAAAACCACGCCACAAAAGACGTGTAGACAACGGCTGGTGGGGTCGTACACCCGATAAGCTTTTGAGCCCGGCTCGTACCCAATGAACACCATGGGATTCTTCGGTTATACAGCTTCTTGAGATTTGCCGCACCGTCTTGACGTGCGCGACGCAGCCAAAGATGCACAGGTGTTCGACCTCAGGCTTCTTGTCGTGCCAGGCCTCGTAGGGGGTTATCGCCTCGATGCTCCGAGTGTGCGCATGGTTGAAGAAGTACATGGTGGTCATTGTCTTCCTCTAGTAGTCCGGCATGCCGTTCGCCTTCATAATGTTGCATGCCATCCCGACCATTTTTTGGTTCCACGTTCAACAACGTCGTTTTACTGCGGAAAGTATGGCGTTGGTTCCTCTTAGAATAATCTGAGGCGCGTACTTGATCTATCAAGGACCCAAGCAATCACACAAGACACAATCCGAGATTTGTTAACGAGGTTCACTAAACATCGGCTACATTCGCAGGGCCTGACTATGAGCGCTCCTCCCCATGATACCGCTATAATACCGCACACTGGCCACCCAGGCGCCGGCTCTCCTGCGCGCCTGTGCTATTATGTTGTGGCATACATTACATCGTGTGTCTATCCCCACATTATATAAGAGGCCTAGAATACAAGTGTCCTACTCGAACATGTCTCCGTACCTTATCTACACACGGTTTGAATCCAAGTCCAACCGAACCTACCTTGTACAAGTATTTGGCACAATTCCAGCAAAATCCATTTTAGCAAATATTCTCCACCATCTTTGATTCTTCCATGCGTCGAACCTCCATGTACATTTGATTTGATATTATACCATGTCTCCTCGGTAGCTAGCCTACACCACCTCAACCACCACTACAGAGAACCACCGATGATCACCAACAAATTTTGAGTACCACATTTCCATCAGACCACTGGGCCCTAGTCCGAACCACGTATCTCGCTTTACCCGCTAAAATAGGCTTCGATTCTCGATATCCTTACAACGTAGCCCCTCCATCATCACCAAATGAAGTCTTTGATCACTCCAGCTCCACCTTCAGCATGACTCCATGTAGCTGGTCGTGCTACCCCGCGCCCCGTCGACTTTAAGTTCACATCCGTACGCTGTCTTCAATCCTGTGCCATAGACATAGTCTTGTCGAAGCAGCACAAGCCCTCAGGTCCGCACCACGTGTTTCCACACCCCATAAGTCGGTCACTATCAGCATCACGCTCATATGTCATCGTGGCTGAAATCACCATCGTTTTCTATACTGACCGACTCACATCGATCCATCAGACTGTATAATCCAACCCAGCCGAACTTATCCGATTGCAACCATGCTCCACCCTACGTCATGTCAACCATGCTCCCGGTCAAGTCTCCTGGAAGCCGCACAAGCCCTCTGTGTATGCATGATCAGGGGCAGAGCTGCGGCTGGGCCAAACCAGGCCATGGCCCACCCAGCCCAGCAGGAATTCAATGAAGACTGGTACTGTATCTGGGCCCTGAAAGCGAAATTTCAATGGTATTGCCTAACAAGACATGTTTTGGCCCGCCCGGAGAAGTGGCTGAAGCTCCGCCACTGTGCATGATCCTGCATTCCTGCCACAATGCGCTCCAGACTCCTCTGAGCCTTGTACACACTAGATGACTCGTTGCGCCAATGGCGCAAAGACCGAGTGTAAGCCAATCGGTGTAAGAGTGTGTGTTAACATATTGTTGTTCGAAAAGAATAGCTCATATATTATATGTAGTAAGTACATTAGGTTGGAAATGATGCACTAAGTCATGTAGGATTGCCAATGTCTCGCAGAAAGTTAAATAACCTTTTTAGTTATCTCACAAATATAAAATAACGATGCTCTTTGAATAAATGAATACTGGTTTCCGTAAGAGGAATTGAAGTAAATGTAATAGCAAATGGAAAAGCAGAACCGTGCCTTGCAAATGTTTGTTTTTTTTACGTAAAGGAAAAGAAACACTTTTTCTTGTGAGTAACAAAAGGGAAAAAAAGAAAGAAACACCTTTCTGTTCTGCGTATATGGAGATAAGTAGTTCAATGGTCTATATGTTATTTAGCCCGGCCCACGAATAGCGGCAGTCGCGGCCCATGAAGAGCTGAATATGAAGCGGCAGCGAGTGGATCCAACGAGCTTGTGTATCCCCGCTGCAACTCCACTCGTAGGAACGGGTGGGACCCACCAGCCCTTGGTCCGACTCGATATCCACGTCCCAGGGTTCAACATGCAGGCCTGCTGGACGCCGCCGTGAATCGCCTCATTTTTCTAGTGAGTTCTTGATCCTAGCTAGTTTCACCAACTATGTTCAGCTCTGACCATCGTTCTGATGCGATTCCTAGACACCGAGCATGCATCAAACTTTTGGACTGAGGCCGCCTTCCTCTGCTCCGTTAGCCGCCATTGCGACGCTGCCATGGTCGTCCTCCTCCACGAGCAACTTCAGGAACCATGATGGGCAAAGAGTGAGAGTAAACCAAGCATTCAAACCATACACGTAAGAATATTTAGACACCGATTAGAGCACAAGGAAATAGATATTTGGAAGTGTGACTGAAAACTAACGTTAGTTGGCCATACATGCAATGAATAAGGGAAACTATAAGTGCTAAAATGTAAAATGGCCAAAGAGATAAGGTTATCCCGACACGTCACGCTCTCTGCCTCTCTCCTATACACAGAAACGTCCCCAGCTCGCCGTCCAAAGCTACACAGGTGGCAGGAGGAGAAATCGCAGCTCGGCACGTCGTGGAGGATTGCTGGTGTGTGTCCCTGCACTGCGCCCCACTCTGGCATGCGGCAGCCACACCGCAGGTCTCCGCTCACAGCTACTATGCACCCACACGAGCCGCCGTCGCGGTGCGAGCTCTGCCTGGCGGCGCACTGCCGCAACCAGCTTTGCGACACTCACTGCCCACGGTCGACCTGTGAGCCACCTGCACCGCCGTGACGCGCTGCTCGATCCCCTCCATGGCCTCGTGCTCGCCGCTGTAGTCTCACGCGAGCCCCGCGCTGGCCATTGCCATGGCCGCGGAGTGGGGCAAGACTCGTGGAGGTGCGCATGGGGGGAGCATATTGGCTCACGCTCCTCAATTCTGGTCGGGTGTCGTTGGATTGGGCGGCGAAGATGGCGAATTCCGGCGCCTCAGGTGCCACAGGTTCGGTTCTTTGCTTCGCTTTGTTTGGGGTTGTCGTGCGTTTCCTCGGCTTATTCTGCCTGAATTGAGCTTCTCTAGAGAGTAATGAGTTCCTGGGTGGATGCTAAGGAAGTAGAGACGAGGACTTGGATATAATTCGAGGTGCCCGACATTGTTTTCTAGCAAAAAAGTAAGTTTTAGTAATATTGTTGTCTAGGTTGATGAACAAAAAGAGAGAATTTCTAATTTGGATAGTTTGGCTGATACATTATCGTTTCCTTTCCTTTGGGATATTGGTGAATTCTGACCTGTCCATTGGGGAAACAAATGCTCAATTTAGTGACCTCACCTCAAATTCTCAAATTTGGTGTTGAATGATCAGTGTGTTTTATCTTCAACTTCTCATGGTTATGATCATCCTGGCCACTTACCTGCTGTAAAACTCTTGTTTCATTGATGAAATGAAACAGGGTGGTGCAGTCATGCGGCTCTTATATTTCGAGAAATAAAACCTTATGGTTATATTGTAAATTGGTGCTACGACGTCAGGCAAGTGGTGGATCCCTCATCCCTGCATGAAGTCCCAGTTTAGATAGTAATACTATTTAAATTAACTCATGACCAACTGTTAGAATCTGCCATTATATATTAAGGTGAAAGGCCCTTGAATTTTATGCCTAGTTCACATAATGAATCTTTTGTGCAGGGATTTCTAGCGACACATTATACAAGGAGCTATGGCATGCTTGCGCTAGGCCGTTGATTACAGTGCCTCATCAAGGTGAAAGGATTTACTACTTTCACATGGTTATATGGAACAGGTACGTCTCACCGCATTGGTCCACCATCAGCAGGTCCACCATCACTGATATCTTCTCTTCAGACACGAGAGCAAGCAGACTCTGTAGGAGAAGCAACCAAGTGAATAGAAGAGCCCAACAAATTCTTATGCAGTAGATTGGCTAACCCTAATCAGCAACTCGGAAAAACCTAGTCAATCTGTTACATCCCAACCACAGTAGACACAAACCCCATCTGCAACATATACACACGGGAACCATGATGTTTATAAACTGAGCAGTAAGAATAAGAATGACAACAAGATCGGTAAGGATATCCCAACCTCAGCCCACACCCGCAAAACAGCAAAGCAACCATCATGCTAGTAGCCACTTCTCAACTATCATGTTATTCTTTCTTATTTAAATTGGAGCATCTATCAATGGATTCAAATTCAAATGAAGAAAAGCCACCGTTGGCATCCAGGTTTTTTTTTAGGGTAGCTCATGGAAAAATTGAGAAATAAACTGAAGATCAATGCACAATTAACTCGGGGTAAAAACAAAGAAAAATAAGGATACAAAATAGAGTAGAGATAAAACGTTCAAACACTTTCCCTCAAAAATACCTTTCAGAAAGAAAAATGAAAATGTACGAAAGGATCGCTACATTTTGTATTCTCATACTTAGTTAGCATATGTGGAAGCCCAACAGGGCAAGCAAAGATTGAGAATGCTGAAATCCTACAATAGGCGACAAAGTAGATGAGGAGCTCACCGAAATATTTGGCTCGTTGATCAGGCACACAGCTGCGACAGAGAGCCTCGGCGATCGTCTGTCAACTAATATAGAGTTGACAAGCAAAGATAAACTGCTCTGATCAATTTAATTGCATGAAGCACATTCGGAGTCAGCTCAGTTTAACCACACATGGCACATTCAAATAACAACTTCCATCTAGAACAAGGGGTAAGCGATAAGAAATAATTAGTTCCAGTAGGCCTTCCTAAACCTCTACCCACCAAACCGTCCTCTGTAAATAGACAGTAACCGCCACCTAATCCGCTTATGAAGCACGGCTGCAGGCACTATATTCATAATGAGCTGCAGCTGGTACTTATTACACGCACATGTTGCAGTGGATGAAAAACAGGGGACACACATGTTTTCCCAAGCAGCAAACAGAAGCAAAATCACCAGCACAAACATAAGCAAACAAGGACACTTTTTTCACAAGCTAATGGAACATGCAGCAAGAAGTAATCAAGCACAACAGTTATACCACACCTAACCTTGCTGGCCAGACGTCAACCAACCTGGACAGGAAGGGAAACAAGCAAGTGCTGGCATGCTCTTCTCAAGATCAAAACATTGCAATTTTTTAATGTTTGTAGATGGTCCTTCTATACTTTACACATTGCACTTTGACAATCCAAAATGTAATTACATATGGATATATCAAAACAATTAGCCTCTTGAAGAAGCGGAGACCCATAACAATTCTTCATAACAGAAGAGGATCTCATTTGTAGAGTGTGCATCACTAACTTAATTAAGAAATAAAGAGTGGATGTACATGAGCTCTAAACTGGAACGTGCACAACATCGGAAAACAAGAAGTAGCACACTGCAAAGAGGAAACCACATGAGAAATTGCTAGATCATACCTCTGGCACACAGTCCACTTCCGTTTCCTGGCAGTCAGTGATTTCTTAGTACGGAAAGCTGGAACAATCGCAGCATGAGCTGGATGGCTCCTCCATCAGTGTCTTGCTATTTATGACCAGAGGCAATTAGACGCAATACATAAGGAAGAAGGATGCCTGTGCGCACACCAGTTTTGTCATGATCCATGAAAACACCAAACATTTTTCTCAAGTGTAATAGCTAAAAGAAACATTACCACAAACTTTGTCGATCTCAGGACCATGGATTGCCTCTATTAAAACTTGAAGATACTTCCAGGACCGCCAGGAACAATATGACCAAACATAGAGCAAACTACAAAAGAGAACAAATAGTTATAGTATATCCAGAAAAAGGTAGTATATGTAAATATATAGCAAAGTGATTTTGTGTATGCCTGTTGCAGTATCTGACACAACACATATTCTATCAAACAGCCCTCTGTTTGACATTCCACCACAAAGTGCCTGTTCAAAGACCTCGGTACTATGGCACATGTAGAAAACTGAGAAATGCCTTTTATTATATTTTTTTCACATGAGGTTCGTCGACATTACCTCAAAATACAAAGAGAGACAAGGCCTTGTGTTGTTTCATTTCAGATATCACATACGATCAATTTCAGGAATAAACACTTGCTGGTAAATTATAGTAGATCCTGAATAAAAACAAAATACAAAATAGAAAGTTCTTTGACATGGCCTTCCATCAGTGTATTCATTTGTCTTCACTTGATCATCCAAACGTGAAATGAAAATAAAATGATGGTTTCTCATTTTGGTCTCAATAAATTAGATCAACAAATAAAAAATGAAAAACAATGTTAATAATTTCGTAACTGCAATAAATATGGCATCAGGACCAAAGATGCTCAAATAACATCAATGCCTAAACTGTAGTAGCATGCATATATAACATCCTTTTCGTCTCATAAACCAAAGGAAGTTCAGCACGTACCATATTAAATCAGTGTGAACGCCTTGGCTTGCATCATCTCCTAGTTGACCTGAGCTACAAATGCAATACAGGTCAATACTCTGATTTCATTCACCCTATTTTGCACAGGCCAATACAGAAGGAACCTAAGTCAACAGAGTTATACTCTGAAGAAATGCTTACCATATTTAAACAAAGATGCAGAGGGAGAGGGATAGGGTCTGAACCTGTTGGTGTGGAAGAGGCCAGAGAGGAAGACGGCCATGTGGTCTGCGTGTGCCGAGAAGAGGCGGTTGCTGCCGTTCATGGCACCGCTGAAGTGGTTATCGAGGGCAGAGAGGATGGGAATCTTCGTGTCCATGGCGTGGGGGTGCAGCGGCGTCCACATTGTCGTCTCCACGAAAGCTTCATGTCCTCGTCCATCTCTCCAGTGTGGTGGCGCCCGTGCCTTTCCTGCTGAGAGTTGAGGAGTAGCGAATGCTTGGTTAGGAGCTGCTTTGGCAAGAGCACAGCAGTGCAAGATAAATGGGGAAGGAGAAGGTCGTTCCTCTGCAAGGAGAGGAGGAGAGGGGCTTGAGTAGCAGGCTGCGCCCTTCCTGACGAAGAAAGAAGGACGGGCGACCGACGACGCTCCTCGCACGCGCCTCTGCACCTGCAGCTCCTGGTCGAGCCGGCAGGTTCAGCATGCCTCCCCACAGCTAACAACAATGACCAAAGCAACTGTCGCCCTGCCGCATCCCTCCCTCCTCTTTGTTCCTTCTCCTCCCGTTGTCTCTCGCAGAGCACAACAAAAAGCCACCGGCCGCCGCCGTGACCTCGTCGGATCCGCAGCCTCACGCCGCCTAGTGACCGGATCCGCCCGGATTCACGCAACCAATGGCCTCACCTAACCTGCACCCGATCCAGATCCAGGCGCCGCCGATGGCCATCGGACAACAAAGAGAAGGAAGGCGAGGTGGAGCGGCCAGTGTTGTGGAGGAGCAGCGACCTGGTGGCACGGGAGAGAAGAGGAGAAGGATGAGCGGCGGCGGCCACGCGCTGGAAATCGAGGAGGAGGAGAAGGAGAGAAATTAAGAGAAAGTGGAGTTGCGTGGGGCTCGAGGAAGTGAGTGGATTGGGCTAGGTTTTACTACTCGCGTCCCACCCGGCGTCCACACCACCAATCGCGGACCGAGCCACCCCGCAACCTTTCACCTGGCTCCACACCTACCCAAAGAGGCTAACAAGTGGGCCCAACACTTCTGAAGCGGAAGAGACCTGGCTGGGTGCATGGAAGGAGGGTGAGGGTAGACGAGCGCCGATCCACCCACCCGCCTGTACCCATGATCTATTCGCCCCAGCCCACGATCGATTCATCCCTGCTTCACCCCTGCTGTGTCGCTGCGAGGCTGGCCCGCACGGAAAGTTGGCCCATGCGTCAGCTGCTCTAGGCAGAATAACGAGCGTGCAAAATAATGAGCGTTCGGATTTTTACCAGCGCGATGAAAAACAGCCAGCTAGACAAACCGAGCGGGCAGGATGAATCTGAGACATGAAGGGCGCTAGAATGGCAGGTACCCTAGGAGCCTTTATATGTTAGATGATTCGCCATCCTCGGTTCCCATTTGACTGCTAGCCGAACAACACCACTGCTGCCATGCCGCCATCTCCTTGGCGTACGAAGCAAAAAACAGAAGTAGTCCAAGCAATTCCATTACTATATCAGCTCCACACCTGTAGCACCCCGTGACTTCCTGACTAATTTTCTTGTTCTCTTTTTTTCCACTCTCGAGATAACCATGCTAGCAGTCAGCGAATCCCATGTTCCAACGCGCTGCAACACCTTCCAGAATCGATTTTTATTTCTTAACCAAATCTCATACTGGGCAGCTTGCCGTGGCAGCACCACTCCCCACCTAGGTTTTGACCTTCATAGCAGCTCTCTACCTAGGTTTCCGTCAACAGCTGCTTCCGCCATCCCACAGCGCACTAGCCAGCCCCTCTTGAGGCCAACCCGCCTCACTCGAGCCTCCAGTAGTTGCATGCGCACGTGCACGTGCCCCTACCACATGCCACGTAAAATCGTCCGCAGCCACCACTAAGTTTTGCCAATCGAATCAATCTCGCCGAGATCACCCACGATGAGGGCCTCTGCTGCTGCACGTCTTCGCATTCCAATTGCTTCATCGTGCCCATACCTTGATAGCCACATCGCGTGCAGTCTCAAACTCATCGCCTCTGAACCCGATCTGATCTTCACTCCTGCTGCCACGTGAATCATACGAAATTGGCACTCTTCCTCTGGATCAACAATCCGTGATACCACTTGTTAGAATAATCAAAGGCGTGTAGTCGATCTATGGAGGACCAAGCAATCTCACGAGGCACGACCGATTTTTTAATGAGGCTCACCGAACATCGGCTACATCCCTAGGGCCTGACTATGAGCACTCCTCCCACTGCTACAAGACCACTCACCGGCCACCCGGGCGCCGTCAAATGCCGCCGGCTCCCCCTGCATGCCTGTGCTATTATGTTGGCATGGATTATATATGTGTCTACCCCGACACTATATAAGAGGCCTAGGATACAAGTGTCCTACTCGAACATGTCTTTGTACCCTATCTACGCAGAGCTTGAATCCAAGTCTAACTGTAACCTGCCTTGTACAAGTATTCGACACAATTCCAACAATTCCTCCTGTCTATAACAGGACTGCCCATGAGCTTGCTCAATATGGGTGTAGTGTGTGGTGTGGGGGTGTTCTGCAAGGCTCTGTCCCAACCTGCGTGTCCACGGCGGTGTTGTACGATTGTATACAAAATTATTTCTTCCTAAGTAATACACCTTTTCAAAACAAAACAAAAACTAATCATAAAACCACCTAAGGTTGTACAGAGGACAATTTATACAGTTCAAGTTTCCAACTCAGAATGTAGTTGAGGGCTGAAAGCTGAAGTGGACTTTTAAAAAGGAACATTCAACGTTCAAAATAATAATTAGCAAAGTAAACAAACTGCAATATTTGGTTGTAGCCAGAAAGTGGCACTCTGGCAGGTAAGGTATGTGCACTAAATAGCAATAATATTTGGTTGTAGCTTTGGATATACTAGTCGGGTAGTATCGAAATTACTAAATTTACTCATAGTTCTGGATAGACTTCTGGTCTAGAACAATTGTTATGCCATGAAGGATAAAATTTACTCAGTTGGCCTTCAATTTGGTATTCCATTTTACAAGTACTCCCTCCGGTCCAAAATAAGTGTCGCGGTTTTAGTTCAAATTTGAACTAAAAGCACAACACTAATTTTGGAATGGAGGGAGTAACTCCTAATTTCAGAACATAGTTGAATATTTGAGTACCACTACAGAAATATCCAGAGCAATGTATCTAAAAAGACTCATTACCTCTTCTGGAGTTAAAGGGCACTTCCCAATGAGTCGTCTTTCCCTATAGACAAGTTCTTTTTCTGCAAAATTTTCCTTGCGGTACTTGATCAGAATTTTCTGTTCCTGAGGTGTAAATATATCAATGCACCTGCATTTTTCATGTAGAAAATAATCCATGGCCAGCAATGTAAAATGAAGATATGCAAAATAACCACTGCATTTATTAAATCTTTGTTATCAGCGATGTAGCATCAAGGTTTTGGACTCCAAATGCTAAAGAATCTCATGGGGCACCGAGATTTCCGGTTACTGCGGTAACCAGAAAATACAGGCCGTTACCGGAGGCTTTTTTAATGAATTTTGGATCCAAACAAAATTCAGTCAAAAATTATTGATTTTGAAATTCGGGATTTTTCACCCGGTATGGCGATTTCTCATGGGATACCGAGATTTGCGGTAACCGGTTTTTTCTCCCGGTAACCACATCCCTGTGTAGCATAGCTTGTCTCTAGTAAAAAACAAGTTGATCATCTTTAGAACTACAAAAATGCAATATAAATGTATCCCAAAGTTCTAGTACAAGAGAGCACAAATGACCATGATACAGAAGATCAATGATGTGAGTTTATCATTTCCTATCTTACTTCTAAAGGTTTTGAGTTGGTGGCAGATTCACCCACCCTTCTCTACTCTCACATGTGGGATCTTTTTGCCAAAAAGGCAGAAATAAACTATTGAGGCAGCAGCGGAGTCAAACTCGCCACCTTATCAAGAGGGTTCTAGCTTCTTACCATCTAATCCATACACAAATGGTATAACAAAGAAATCAAACGGTATTTATTAAACTAACCCACAATCGAAGTGCTGTGTTTTTATTTTATCTTGAGAGGATTGTTATACAACCCAAATCAGGATGAAGCCTAAGTTAGATGGTATAAACTATTTAACTGTTTTTCAGATTTGCGAGCACATTATTTATTATGAGTCCAGTGCAAGCCACAGGCACTTTGCTAGTTTGGTTAATGACGTCATTTCAAAAATTTGATGAAAACTTGAGTAATGTTATGATGTCTAAGGCTCTACAATGCTCTTGTTAGCTTTTCTGTAGCCTAGAATGAACTGCAATAAAGAATACATGGATGTGCTTCTCCATTTCTGGATGCATAGCAAAGCATATATGATGACAAGTGAATAACAAACTGACTATTATAAATGTGAATGACTGAATTGTGTAATCACACAGTGTGGTTAGTCAATGTTCTACCCAGCAAAAGCAAGCATATCCATCTCAAACCGAAGATGAATCGACATGAAATGGCCTTCTGAGCGGAGTTTATTCACTATCTCACTGCTTGTTTTCATGATGTTTGGCTTGAATCGTAATGCATGATAATTCACCTGGCATCGAAATGTCTGGATCTCTGGATCATTTATATCTTCTGCCAAGCGATGTGAAAATGGAGTTAAATAGATAGCCCCATAACTCTTCATCTTCTCTAAAGCAACTGTCGTATACCAAGTTACCGGTGCATCTAGAGGTGGCCGGATCTGTTAGCAATACATATTAGTCTCTGGAGTTATTCACTCGTATAACTGAAACTAGTGAGCTTTCTTTCACCTGGTAGGCTTTCAGCTTCTTAGCTTTTCCGTTTGTAATGATATCTGGGACGCTCATAGCAATACGGACATCATATTTTAATGTCTTGATGAAGTGGGGAACATCATAAATACCTATGAAACCACTGGTTGCATGTATAAATAGAAACCATAAATAAAAACATCAACCAGGAACCACATGCCAAGATCATTCAGAACAAACCAAAAGTGCTGACAAAAAGGCAGTTTCAAATATATAGAACAACACTGAAATTAAGTGTTCTTACGAGGAATGAAGCACACTACATGTAAATCATTTGTGAAGCCTATTATCTTACTTGATTCCTATAACAGAAAGATACTCCCTCTGTAACTTAATATAAGACGTTTTTTCACTGTCACGGTGTCAAAAAATGTCTTGTATTAAGTTACGGAGGGAGTACCACGTAGCTGGAACTCAAAAATCGAACAAACAGTACTTACTTTTGAGAATATGCAGAAGTGTCTTTTGCTTAAGAAATGGAAATAATCTGTTTACAGATGAAGGGCTAATTCAGTTTTACAAGATTTTCAAATCAGAGGAATAGAAAAGGTAAAGGAATAAGATGCCCTACCCAGGGCTTCGCCCTTTTAGGTCTCTGAAAAACCAGTTGACATGTGCGACCCAATCAAGGACGCAGTACTTCTGCCTGAGTTCCTCTGGATCCTACTCGTCAGGATTATCGTGCTCTCTAATCCTTAGGAATTTTCAATGAGGTCTTACCAAATACTAAGAATCCTAAGGAATCAGGTCCATATGGACGGACACAATCCTAAGGAATCAAGTACGTCTATTGCTATGAAACGAATGCTAAACATATGAAGAAAATCCCATAGGAATCCTCCAAAATTTCCTCCAAGCCGAATGAGCCCAGAAAGAAAAACGACGATAAAAGGATTTGCCTGGCATTAGATTGCAGCACAAAGAGGAACTTATGTCATAGAAACAACTTAATTCTGGCATTACTACATAGCTACAGGTAGAAGGTCTAAGCAATGAAAAGTAAATGTAAATGCCACATATACAGCTATTACACAATTTTATAGTGTAATGCGGGGCAATTGGTTTTGTGCCATTTGTCCAACCCGAAATGCTAAGAGTTACTTTTAAATGGCTTGTACTGAATATGCCAATGATTCCATTACTTGCATAAGTATTCTAGTCATGACATTGCATTTGTAAAACTTGGTCGGAAATTGCACATTTAGAATACCTTTTATAATTATGAAGCAGCATTCGTAAAACCTGGTTCAAAATGCCAACTAGCCGAGGCCAAGAAGGTTCTGACTGACTTAAATTTTAGATTTTCTCATTTTACAGGGGGGTAATCTCCAGCCCAAGCATGCATGGACAATGGCCCCAAAGATGCTGCAATAGAGCTCGCAACAAGGACCAAACAGCACAATTGCATGACAGCCACATTGATGAGTTGGGAAACAACAGACGCACATGTGATATGGCAGCAGAGTGCATGAACCGCTCAGGACTCAAGACTCCATAAAATGGTGGCACAAACTAGGCAAGGCACCCACATATGGCAAAGGTCACAGTGTCAACGTGTGCGACCAGTGTGGCTAAGCGACAACAAGGCAGCAGCCAAGGAGTAACAACGTAAGGTTAGGCAGTGATCGAGATGTGATTCGATGGCATTTGCCACACGAAGCAGTCAACGGGCACATTGTTGTGATTGTGACTACATAGCCTGGCACTGCACCAGCAGAGTGGTGCGCAGCATCGTCTACTATGCTATTCTCATTGCTGACCTGTAATTCCCATAGTATGACTGCTTGATTGGCTCCCATAAGCCCCACTACTCGTGCATAGACCTTTCAGTGGCACCATCGATGGAGAAGGCAATGGTGCCACGCCCCTCGATGCACACCTCGGATCTATCACCGATGCACACCTCGGATCTATCACCGAAACGCACGGTTCCAACGATCCATATGTCAAGCTCGGTGAAGGCTGCGAGATCACCGGTCATGCGATTTGACACACCGGTGTCAAGGTAGCACACCGTGTCCCGAGGCTCGTCGTCGCCGGCGGGGACGACATTTGCCTTCTCTTCGTTGAGAAAGATCACGGGGCACGTCCACTTGTGGGGCTCATATCCGCTGCCATGGCGAGATTGGAATCGTTGTCGTGGCAACCAATTCGCTGACATGGCAGGATTTTCCACTGCAGCTATGGGAGGGTGCGAAACCGCTACCATGGCAGCGAAATTCGCGGCCGTGGCAGAGATCTCCACGACCTCGGCCAGCAGCAAGTCCGGATCAGCCTCCTTGTCGGCTCGAGCAAGGAGTGCCTCCTCCCTCTTCTTTTTCCTGCATTCACGGGCCCAAAGGCCCTTTATGCCACAGTAGCGGCATTTGTCTTTATCGCTGCTGCTCTTGTGGTCATGGCCATTCTCGCATCCACCTCCACGGGCACCGCCCCACGAGCACTGCCCCTCAGGCGGTTGTTCCGCCCGCCAGAGGAAGAGTTGTTGTTGCCTCGGGGTTGCTACTTCCAGGCCTCCCACTTCTTCGTGAGAAGCAGGCGGTCACCCTAACCGTCGTTGTTGTCGTGAGTGTCATTGAGACGGTCTTCGACCACGCGAAGCTGCCGGGTGACTTCGTCCAGAGGCAACGTGCTCACGTCGAGTAGTACCTCAATGGCAATGGCGACCTGCACGGATTGGGATGGCACAACACGAAGGAACTTGGCTACTACCTTGGGCTCCTCCAGCGTGTCGCCGAGCATGCGCAGGTTGGTGACGTTCCTAGAGAGCCGCATCGAGAAGTCGGCGATGGTCTTGCCGTCACGAAAGGAGATGCCCCCGAAGTCATGCCGCGGCTTATGTGTGTTTGCCTCGCGCACCCAGCTAGCACCCATGCGTTGCATGGCGATGGCATCCCACACAGCCTTGGCGTTCTCCTCCTCGTCAACGATGTTCAGCACGTCTCGCGGGATGGTGATCATGGCATTGTGCTCGTCGTGGTAGGAGGCATTCCCAATGGACACGGCCTCCCACCAGCCATGGGCTTGAAGGTAAACCTTCATTAGCAGCGCCCACTCTGCATAGTTGGTGTGTGTCAGCATCGGGAGGGTGCCGCCAGAGGTCACCTGCTGCACCAACACTTCACCACCGCCGCCGCCGCAGGTTCTACTCTGGCTCTGCTCCTGTGACGCCACATGGAGGCGCAGGGGCATACGTGACCGATCGCCAGCGGCCGAAGTACCCGACATGGCTCTGATGCCACTTGTTGCCTCTCTAAGATGAAATTCAGCTCATGAGAGAGAGAGAGAAATTTGCGCAGCGTAAGCATTGTTGTTTTTCTGTTTCTCCTTTTATTTCTCAACAAACACAAGTCATGCCGCGGCCCACGCACTCCGATCGGATCATGCCATCCCGCGACCAAGCACATGCCCACGACGCCCTACAAACTAGCCGCGGATCATGCAAAAACGGGTCTCGTGGCGTTGACTCTAAACAGAAATGTGCCAAAACGCTAACAAACTAAAAACATTGTCATCATAGCGAAATCGGCTGCCATGACAGCCAAACCAGAAACACTGCCATGGGACCCAGAACTAGATTATTCCAACAAAGCACAGGCTGGAGGGGGGCATTGAGAAAGGTTGCTGGAAGGAGAACTCACATCGAACAAAAGGAGGATATGCAAGCTCCCACCACATGAAGATTCCTCATCATAACTTCCAGCAGGCCAGGGAGCCGGGCGACCGCTCTTCAACCTGCTCTCGCAGCTCTGCCTCCACAATCCTCGGCTCGGGGTCCAAATCCCGAGACACAACCTTCACTGAAGCAGGAGTGGGAGTACTTGACGCACAGCCAATAGGCGCCAACCTCGAGTCCCCGCGTGATATCAACACCCCTAGAAGGGGATGAATAGTTGCCCCAAGGCAACTTGGAGCTGCAACAACTCCCTCCTGGACAGCGATGACATGGAGAATTCCCAAATTTAACGTCCTCGCATGGGCCAAGCCGGCCCCTCCCTTCTCGACAGTCGTCTGGGCGGTTTTCCTCCTCTTACTCCCAATGATCACCTCGAAAGCTCTCCCCCTCCTCAGTGGCTGCTGGTAGCTTCTGCTTCCCGGAGGTGTCACCTACTGCATCGACCCCAGAGGAGATGCTCCCGAGCGTTTTCCTCTTCCTTGAATTGGAGGACCCGTTCGATGCCTGCTCCATGCCATCCAAACCGCTAGCGCTTGAAGTATTGGTCAGACCAGCAGCTGGCGCGGGAGCTTGGGCAGGCAGCCACCCAACGTCATGCCTAGTCCACGAGAAGGGGATGTCAGGAGACAAAGGAGGCCACCTCCTGCAAAGCCACCAAAAAGGACAAATGAGGCGTGAAAGGGAAAAGGGTTAGAAGCCCGAAGGATAGCGCACTTACCTCATCCGGCTGGTTGGGATGCCCGAGGACAGGCTGACCCATCAGGTCGACGACCTTGGACTTCACAGGTTTGACCGCCCGTCTGTGCATCTCCTTCCCCTGAGCTCGTACGGCGCCTCCCGGGTTGGATCCCCCAAGCCTGTGTACAATCACATAGGGCAGCACCTTAGTTTGATGGGCTGAACTCGATGTCTGATGAACGTCGCCACCACAGTCTCCCCAAGGAGGGCGCCTCGTGGAGCACGGTTATGCGTTTCCCCAAAAACTTCGCTACTACCTGCACCCTGAGAGTAGGTCGGGCTGCCCAGACATCATTGTACACCACATATTGGGCGTTGAAGACCAGTAAGGCAGGGTTAGGGTTGGAGTAGTAGAACCAGTTATGGTGCCACCCTTGTTGGAGATGGTGGAGACCTTGGCCGCATCAACCCCGGCATTACCCAAACTGAGATGCCGACTCCCCCAACTTGATATCATCCTGACACATGTATGGCTTCACCAAATACAGCCTCTTTCACTAGGCGAAATGAGCCTCAATCCCTAGAAAGCCCTCGTTGTAGGTGATGAAGCTTGCCACTTGATCCCGTTCAGATTTAAGTCGTGAAGCTCCAGCCCATAGTAATGGAGCAGTCCTCGAAGAAAGGGTTGGATCGGCAGGGAGAACCCCCTCTCAAAGAAAGGGACAAAGACCACCGCCTCCCCCTCTCAAGGTTCGGGGGTTGCCTCTCTTTTGGGCACCCGCCATTGGAGATTGAGGGAAAACACACCCGCCACCACCAGCTTCAATATCTTCGACGCCGTCTGAGGGAGTCCTGGATTAGGGGGTGTCCGGATGGCCGGACTATAGCCTTTGGACGGACTCCTGGACTATGAAGATACAAGATTGAAGACTTCGTCCCGTGTCCGGACGGGACTTTCCTTGGCGTGGAAGGCAAGCTTGGCGATACGGATATGTAGATCTCCTACCATTGTAACCGACTCTGTGTAACCCTAACCCTCTTCGGTGCCTATATAAACCGGAGGGTTTTAGTCCGTAGGACGAACAACAATCATACCATAGGCTAGCTTCTAGGGTTTAGCCTCTCTGATCTCATGGTAGATCTACTCTTGTACTACCCATATCATCAATGTTAATCAAGCAGGAGTAGGGTTTTACCTTCATCGAGAGGGCCTGAACCTGGGTAAAAACATCGTGTCCCTTGTCTCCTGTTACCATCCGCCTAGACGCACAGTTCGGGACCCCCTACCCGAGATCCGCTGGTTCTGACACCGAAATTGGTACTTTCATTGAGAGTTCCTCTGTGTCGTCATCTTTAGGCCCGATGGCTCCTCCGATCATGGACACCGATGCGGTCCAGGATGAGACTTTTCTCCCCGGACAGATCTTCGTATTCGGCGGCTTTGCACTGCGGGCCAATTCGCTTGGCCATCTGGAGCAGATTGAAAGCTACGCCCCTGGCCATCAGGTCATATTTGGAAGTTTTAACTATACGGCTGACGTCCGCGGAGACATGATCTTCAACGGGTTCGAGCCACAGCCAAGCGCGCCGCACTGTCACGACGGGCATGATCTAGCTCTGCCGCCGGACAGTGCCCTGGAGGCCGCACAAGTGTCCGCTCCGACCCTTAGCTCAGAGCCGACTGCGCCGATCAAGGACGGGTGGCTGGACACCGCCTCGGGGGCTTCTATCTCTATGGCGATTGAGCCGAACACCAACCCTGTCCTTCGCGAAGCTCATGACTCCAAGGTGCCGGACTCCTCTCCGGACTCCGAACCTTCCGCGCCCCTGCCAATCGAATCCGATTGGGCGCCGATCATGGAGTTCACCACCGCAGACATCTTTCAGCACTCGCCCTTTGGCGACATCCTGAATTCACTAAAGTCTCTCTCTTTATCAGGAGAGCCCTGGCCGGACTATGGCCAGCAAGGTTGGGATGCGGACGACGAAAAAATTCAAAGCCCACCCACCACCCACTTCGTAGCCACTGTCGAAAGTTTAAACGACGTGCTCGATTTCGACTCCGAAGACATCGACGGTATGGACGACGATGTAGGAGATAAGCATGAACCAGCACCTATAAGGCACTGGACAGCCACCTCATCTCACGATGTATACATGGTGGACACACCTAAAGGAAGCGACGACGAGGAACAATGGGACGCCACGAGGGATCATTCCCTCGAAAAGCAGTCAAAACGGCGACGTAAGCGCCGCTCAAAATCCCGCCTCGACAAAGACTGCGGCCATACAGACCCAGCCATAGAGCAGGGTGAACCGGTGGATGACGAACATGCCATCGAGCAACCGTCCGAACAGGACAACCTGGATAAACAATCCGTCCCCGGTGAAGATAATAGTCCAGACGATTTTACACCGGACAAGTCGCTGAAGCAGAAGAACCTCCACAAAAGGCTCGTCGCCACTGTGCGTAGCCTGAAAAAGTAGAAGCGGCAGCTCAAAACAGCGGAAGATGCGCTTGGAATCAGATGGAGCAAAGTACTCAACACCGCAGACAAATACAGCGATAGTCGCCGAACAAAGAGCTACCCGAAGCGAAGACTACTGCCCGAATTTGATGAGGAGGCCGTAGAGCCCCCGCAATCAAAGAACAAGGAGACCACCCAGTCGGATAGACGACCCCATGGCAAACATAGAGCGGCAAATGGCGCCGCACACAAGCCGGCACGCGATCCGCACACGGATTCGCATCAAAAAGATGGCCCAGTTAGATCTATCTACGGGCCAAGAAACCAAGCTCTAGTAAGCAATGCAACACATCAAGTATCCGAATATTACGATACACCTAAATATAGGGGTGCCGCACACCCCCTATGTTTCACCGATGAGGTTCTGGATTATGAATTTCCAGCGGGATTCAAGCCCGTAAACATAGAGGCATACGACGGAACAACAGACCCTGGAGTCTGGATTGAGGATTACATCCTCCACATACACATGGCTAGAGGAGATGACCTCCACACCATAAAATACTTACCCCTCAAGCTCAAAGGGCCAGCCCGGCATTGGCTCAAAAAGCCTCCCCGAAAACACCATTGGAAGTTGGGAGGAGCTCGAGGACGCTTTTCGGGCAAATTTTCAAGGGACCTATGTCCGACCTCCGGATGCAGACGATTTAAGTCACATAACTCAACAACCCGGAGAGTCAGCCCGAAAATTCTGGAACAGATTCCTTACTAAAACGAACCAAATAGTCGATTGTCCGAACGCCGAAGCCTTAGCAGCTTTCAAACACAACGTCCGAGACGAATGGCTCGCCAGACACCTCGGCCAAGAAAAGCCAAGAACAATGGCCGCATTAACAAGCCTCATGACCCGCTTTTGCGCGGGAGAGGATAGCTGGCTGGCAAGATGCAGTACCAGCAACCCAAGTACATCCGAAGTCAGGGATGGAAACGGGAAACCGCGACGTAGCAAGGACCAGCGCCGGACCAAGGGAAACAGCCCGAAGAGCACGACAGTCAACGCCGGATTCAAAAGCTCTCAGCAGAATCATAAAAAACTGCCCCTTAAGGATAACAGGGACGAGCTATCTAACCTAAACAAAATCTTGGACAAGATATGCCAAATCCACAGTACTCCCGAGAAGCCTGCAAACCATACCCACAGAGATTGTTGGGTCTTCAAGCAGTCCGTTAAACTCAACGCCGAACACAAGGGGCTCGACACACCAAGCAAGGACGATGACGAACCCCACAAGCAGAGCACCGGAAAACAAAAGAATTTCCCACAAGAAGTCAAAACAGTAAAATCACTTCACGTGACAGAAGGGAAAAATAGAGCGGTGCCCATAGAGGTACGCGCCATAAGGCCTATCCCGGAGGAGTCCCGCCACTGGTTGTTAAAACCATTCACCTTCGACCATCAGGATTACTCTAGAAGTACCCGGAATGCAGGATGGACTGCCCTGATATTAGATCCGATAATTGACGGACTCCAATTCACACAAGTCCTAATGGACGGCGGCAGTGATCTAAACCTTCTATACCAGGACACAATCCGCAAAATGGGGATAGACCCAACCAAAATTCGCCATAGCAACACTTCCTTTCAAGGGGTAATGCCAGGCCCATATGCCCATTGTACGGGCCCTCTACTGCTAGAAGTTGTGTTCGGCTCACCCGACAACTTCCGCCGCGAAAAGTTAACCTTCCACCCCGCCCCGTTCACAAGTAGCTACCAAGCACTACTGGGACGCGAAGCTTTCGCCCGCTTTAACGCAATACCGCATTATGCATCCCTTACACTTGAAATGCCCGATCCACGAGGCATCATCTCCTTAAAGGGAAATACCGAGTGTTCCTCGAGCGCGGAAGATGGTGTGACTGCCTTGACAGCCACACTCTAAGCCGGCTTCACCGATCAAAGCACCTAAACAGGTCTTTCAGACCCTGGACACGGCTAGACGAGCCCGGCGTAAACATACAAGGGCTTACTAGCCGCATACCCATGTACAAGGGGCTCCGCGCATGTACAACAAGGGACAATAAAGCTCAATTTTATTCATTTTTGAATCGTACTTTATTTATTTAACATAACATACATTTCCGCATGATCTTTTTCAACTAAGTTCCTCTCTTTTACAGATGAACACCGTGCTACAACCGTCCAGGATACGGCACAACGGAGACGCAGGCGCAGACGTGCAGTACGGACCCGTGACAAGGATTCTTTTCAGATTAAGACCCTGCATAAACCTTTTTTACTGTCTCTTGTTGATACACATCCCCTGGTTTCTTCCCATAACTGAGGAGGAGGCTGGCGTTTTGGCATGGGCCACGTCAGAATTTTGCGCGTACCTGGACACCAGGGGCTTATTACCAAGGGTGTTGTTCGGCCTGTTTTCATAAAGACCGAATACCTTAGGGAGTGTTCGGCGTCTCGAGTTAGGCCTTATATGCATCATCTACGAATCATGTCTTTGGTCAAATGTTGGGTTTGCCCGGCTCCTGTGTTTTGCTGCCTTACGTTCCGCTCTATCGGCTAAGGCGGCACCAGGAGAACTACTGCGATTGTGCCCCGGTTCGTCCAGGCGAGCACCTCAGTAGAGAAAGCCGAAAACTGACTATCATGATATAGCGTGAGACTGGTCAACCACTCGATGACCCGCCGGAATCTATAGGATTCCTCCGCATTGACGAAGGGCCATTTCCCGGTCAGGCACATACGCGCCCCGAATTCGGGTGAGCGCAGTGCCCCTAGGGGCTATATAGTAGCCCCACTGTCAAACTCCTATGGCTAAGTGAAAGTGATAAAGCATTATAGTCTGGTTGCCTAGTTTGCTGCGCTACCACCTCCTTTATAGGACCAAGACGTTGGATCAAGTGTAAAAATGCGCCTTTTGCAAACACCCCCGCATTATATGCGTGGGGGCTGAAGCCGAAGACTGCCATCTTTCAGGTTATATATACATATACATGAGCGGCCGCACAGGAGATATTTTAATTCTTGAAAGGCACAAGTATAAAAAGCTTTTATATTCCATAGACACATTGTTTCACAATCATACATGTTATTCGAACATAATATCCTTCGAGCATTGCGTCTCTATTAAACGAGCGCCCTGTAGAACTTCCTGAAAATAGTGCTCGACAGGTACTCGGCTTCCGTCCGAATCTTGGGATGCAACATTGGTGGCCTTCATCTCTGCCCAGTATGTCTTGACACGGGCAAGAGCCATCCGTGCACCCTCTATGCATGCCGACCTCCTCATTGCATTGATATGCGGCACCGCACCAAGGAACTGCTGCACCAAGCCAAAATAACTCTTCGGCTCGGGCCTTTTCGACCACAAAAGACTCACGACATCCTTCATGGCAAGTCCGGATAACCTATTCAGCTCCGCCCATTTGGCCAAGCGATCGGTTAATGGAAGTGGGCGCTCTGCATTATGGAACTGCGACCAAAAAACCTTTTCCATTTCGTGATCCTTTTGATCTCGGAAGTGTTCGGCCGCGTCCGCGGCACTTGCCGCCAAGTCCAGATAAGCATCCTCCACACTCCACAGCCGGTCCAACTGAGCATATTTAGGATCCACAAATTTCCTCCGCAGCAGAAAAGGCTTTCCAGCCGCGATATCTCCGGCCTGACGCAGCTCCTCCTTCATAGCTCTCATCGCAGAGCAAGCATCCTTGGCCTCGGTGGTGGCCTTCTTTAGGTCCTCTTGCACCGCTCGATCTTATTTTTCAAGAAGCTTGCAGTGGTCAGCAGCATTCTTTAACTTCACGGCCATCTCGGCCATTTCCTTCTCGCTTTGGCAGTGAGCAGCCTGTTCGGCTTTTAGCTCTTCGGCCGCCTTTAAGGCAGCCGCATCACTCTTTCTGGCCTGCTCCTTGGCTCGGGCGAGCTCCGCCCGAAGGTTCTCCATGGCAGCGGCACCATCTGCATCAAGCATACATGTTGTAAGGCACGGGCATCAAGCTCCCTTACCAGGTGTCCGCAGAGAAATTGCATACCTTGTGACTCGTCAAGTCGCTTATTGACAAGCGCGATGTCGGCATCTGCCACGTCAAGTTGCCGCTTTAGTTCGGCAAATTCATTAGTCCGGCTAGCCACCGGACCCTTCGCCACCTACATAGGAAGGGCGACACATTATACCTGGGATTATGATCCTCGGCGCGCTGTCATTTTTGACAACACACCGAGCCTCAGGGGCTACTATCTACACAGGGCGCATCCTATATGCGGAACTGTCAGTAGGTACTTCATTTTGCGTACCTCAAAACCTGTCAGGAAACTTCTGACGGCTTCGTGCAATCCGCTCTCAGCGGATGAAATCCTTTCAATCACCGTACCCAATAACGCACGGTGATCTTCTGAGATAGACGCTCGCCCGAGCAGATCCTGCAGCTCCTCCGACCGTACACCAGGTGGTGTCGGACTCGTCCGATGGCCTGTTTTGAAGGCCGGACTCGAAGGGCTTTGAGGGGACATACGACTGCCTTTCGGCCCCGCCGGACTCGAAGAAACCCTCCGCGACGACACCTCAGGGTCGCCTGCCTTGGAAGACGGTACGGTAAGGGGAGGCGTATCACTCTCTATCATCTCCGGACGAAGATCCCCCGAAGATGAGCTCTGCTGAGAAGGGCTGAGATCCGAACTACAAGGTAAAATTTCGGTTATCTTCATCAGAAATAGGGCAGGGATATCCTTTATTTTGAAAAGAACTCCCCTTTTTTACTTACGGCTCGGTGGAGAGCTGATCCCCTTGGGGGCACAATGCGGCCGAGGCATCTCTCGGCACAGGACCCTCTGACGAAGATTTCTTCCCCCGCTTTGAGACCATGGTCTCCGGGTTCTCATAGGCGGTCCTCTTCTTCCCTTGGATGGAGGGATTCTCAATCCCTCCTTTCCTGACAGCCTCCTTCGTGGAGGCGGTAGCTTCCTTGTTCCCCCCTTCACTTTCTTCCGAAGGCGCAACCTCCAGCATCCTGGTTAACACGGGATCCGGCGTGGTCTCAGGGAGGGGGGGCGGACACCTGATTAACTTTGCTTTCGCTATCCACTCCTGTTCAAGGGACAACTCTTTTAAAGGGCAATTTCGTGATAAAGATGGGATAGCGTGTCCGGGTACAGGGCTACTTACTTGAGTATCCGGGCGATTGCAGTTCAGACCTGCGTCCTCGGTCAAGTCCGGACACATCGCTTGTGATCCGAAGAAAAGCTTGTACATCTCCACGGGCGTCGCGCCCATAAAATGTTGGAGAGCTCGTGGTCCCTCCGGGTTAAATTCCCACAGGCGAAGGGGGCGGCGTTTGTAGGGCAGGGTGCGACGAATCAGCATGACCTACGCTACTACGACCAGAGTGATCTCTCTCTCTAGGAGGTCTTGAATGCGGCCCTGCAACAAGGGCACGTCCTTGGACGGCCCCCAGTCAAGTCCTTTATTGACCCATGACGCCAGCCGCGGTGGAGGACCCGAGCAAAAGGCAGGTGGCACCACCCATTTGGTGCCCCTGGGAGCTGTGATATAAAACCACTCTTGTTGCCATAGGCTGAGCTCCTCTTGAAAAGTGCCCTCGGGCCATGGAGCATCAGCATTCTTGCTTATAACAGCCCCTCCGCACTCTGCCTGCTGCCCCTTGATCATCTTCGGCTCCACTTTGAAGGTCTTGAGCCACAATCCGAAGTGAGGGGTAATGCGGAGGAAGGTTTCGCATACGACAATGAACGATGAGATGTGGAGGATGGACTTCGGATCCAAGTCATGAAATTCCAACCCATAGTAAAACATGAGCCCCCTCACGAAGGGGTCCGTCGGGAAGCCTAGCCCCCGAAGAAAGTGAGACACGAACACCACGTTCTCACCAGGCTTGGGAGTGGGAATAACCTTCCCTTGGGCAGGCAGCCTATGCGAAATTTCGCCGGTTAGATACCTGGCATCTCTTAGCTTTAGCACATCTTCTTCCGTAACGAAGGAAGGCATCCACCGGCCTTGCAGGTCGGAGCCGGACATCATCGAAGGTCCGAAGCGCCTGAATCTGGAGCTTTGGGTGTTGGAACTCGAGGCGGGGGGCGGGTTCGATTGAGATTGAAAGAAAGGAGTGGAGCCTTGGTCTCTTTATAAAGAGGTTGAATACCAAGAGCCTTCCCCGTGACCGTTCAGGACTCGCCTTCGATAGAGGAGACGCGCCAACGGGCACGACTGGGTTACCCGTGCCCGTATTAATGAGAATCCCGGAATAAGGGGACACGATCTCTGCTTTGACAAGACGTGCCAAGGAAACCGCCTCGCTAAACGCGCTTAGGTGGGATAGTAAAACGATTCAAATAAAGGCTTGGCCGTGGTGTGATGTCACGCCACGAAATACATCAGCAGATTGAATTTGTGTAAATATTATTCTCTCTACGGTGGTATGTGGAACTTATTTTGCAGAGCCGGACACTATCCTTGTGTTCAAAATCTTCTATGAAGTATTCGGAGGAGGAACCCGCCTTGCAATGCCGAAGACAATATGCGCGCCGGACTCGTCGTCATTGAAGCCTGGTTCAGGGGCTACTGAGGGAGTCCTGGATTAGGGAGTGTCCGGATGGCCTGACTATAGCCTTTGGCCGGACTCCTGGACTATGAAGATACAAGATTGAAGACTTCGTCCCGTGTCCGGACGGGACTTTCCTTGGCGTGGAAGGCAAGCTTGGCGATACGGATATGTAGATCTCCTACCATTGTAACCGACTCTGTGTAACCCTAACCCTCTTCGGTGCCTATATAAACCGGAGGGTTTTAGTCCGTAGGACGAACAACAATCATACCATAGGCTAGCTTCTAGGGTTTTGCCTCTCTGATCTCGTGGTAGATCTACTCTTGTACTACCCATATCATCAATATTAATCAAGCAGGAGTAGGGTTTTACCTCCATCGAGAGGGCCCGAACCTGGGTAATAACATCGTGTCCCTTGTCTCCTGTTACCATCCGCCTAGACGCACAGTTCGGGACCCCCTACCCGAGATCCGCTGGTTCTGACACCGAAATTGGTGCTTTCATTGAGAGTTCCTCTGTGTCGTCATCTTTAGGCCCGATGGCTCCTCCGATCATGGACACCGATGCGGTCCAGGATGAGACTTTTCTCCCCGGACAGATCTTCGTATTCGGCGGCTTTGCACTGCGGGCCAATTCGCTTGGCCATCTGGAGCAGATTGAAAGCTACGCCCCTGGCCATCAGGTCATATTTGGAAGTTTTAACTATACGGCCCCCAATGCCTCGTCATCTTCAAAGGACGCCAGGTGGACGGATCTTCCTCCTCCACCTCCTAATTTCCCGCCGCCCCCAATGCCTCCTTCACCTCCTCGGCCGCGTCGGAGGGCCTGCTCCACCGCTCAGGTGGGCCCTCGGCTTGCCCATCGGAGAAAGATATTGTGAGGACGACGGCAACATATCTACAACAGTGGGATCCTTGGCAAAGGCTGATGGGGATGACATCGTCTCTACGGAAGAGTGTTGGCGGTGCAAGAGCAAGGAGCAGAGTGATGGTAAGGCGTGCTTCAGGAGTGAGACACACCCTCACAATGGCAGGCAAAACGCTCGGAAAGGCAAGGCGGCATGTCACATCCCTAGTTCTGGTATGCTCGAGGCTAGCTAATCATGTGTGCATCATGTTTAAATTCTATTTAAATTTGAAATGAGGATTTGTGAAACCCTCAGAATCATCTCTGGAAATGACCTAGATAAAAATTGCTCCAAAAAGGTCCAAGAAAATGTTCGTGTTGCTCTCTGAAAATATTGGACAGAGATAAAAATCAAACCAATATTTTTAGGAGCTCATAAGTATTTATTTTGGGCATTTGGAATTAATGCATAATTATTTGCATTGGATATATATTTGTTATACATATAATATATGTCCAAAAATTATGCCATTTGTTGAAGAGCTCTGGAATAATACCACTAGTTCCTACAAAAATTGGTATAAGTAAATAAAATGATTTAGTATTATTATTAAATCAAAACAAATGTCAGAAAAATAGAAAAGAAAACAAAATGGGAAAAAGGGAGCTTACCTGCGGCCTGGCGCTGTGCGGCCTGGCCTGGTCCAGTGGCCCAACAGGCCGGCCCAGCCGACTGGCCAGTGCTAGTCGTCGTCTTCACCGCGCCAGGAGGACAGGGACGTGTGCCCGCGGCGTGCACGCACGCGTCCGGCCACCTCCTGGTCGCCTGCCTGCTCCCCCCCGCCACGTCGACACCGCGGATAGATGCGCGGGTGCCGTCTGGATCGAGCCCTCCCCTTCTTTCACTCCCTCTCCCTCTCTGCCGCTCTCTCTCTCGCTAGCCGAGCGCTACCGTCGCCGCCGCTCGCCGTAGCCGTAGCCACCGCGCCCCTCGAGAGCATCTGAGACGTCCTCGAGCTCCGCGCCGTCGTCGTCGTCCTCCCTGTCAAGCCACGCATCGTCGGACGCCCCGTGGAGCCGTCGACGTCGCCATCTTCGCCTCCGGCCGCCGTGGATCCCCATCGCCGCCCCGCCGTCTTCAGCGCGTCCCCGAGCTCGCCGACAAGCCCGTCGAGTCCGTTGTGAGCTTCTGCTCCGTTCCCCTCTCCCCGCTCCTCTGTTCCCGCGTCGTAGCCGTTGTTTCCCCGCCATGGCCGTAGCTCCTCGCCACCGTTCATGTCGCCACTGTAGCCCTGGCCACTGCAGCCCGCAACCGAGCGCGTCATTGGGCTCCTGGTGCCACGAGGGTGCCGCAGAGCCCCTCGGGTGGCCTCCGCGTG
Organism: Triticum aestivum; assembly: GCF_018294505.1. Classification (NCBI taxonomy): domain Eukaryota; kingdom Viridiplantae; phylum Streptophyta; class Magnoliopsida; order Poales; family Poaceae; genus Triticum; species Triticum aestivum. The sequence goes on along the minus strand of NC_057804.1, from coordinate 322,276,607 downwards.
CCCTCCATCCCCTCTGCCGCTCGAGCCCGAGCTCCGGCCGCCATCGTGAGCTCTGCTCCGGCGAGCTCCGGCCTCCCCGGCTCCTCCCCCTGCCCCACTGAATGCGCGCGAGCACCAGCTCCTCGGAGATGGTCTCCGCCGCCCGGATGGTCGCCGGAGCGACAATCCCGAGCCCTCCGCCACGATCGGCCTCGCCGGCGGCTAAACGCCGGCGGGATTGACCGGGTCAACCCCGCTAACTACCCCCCCCCTGTGACACTCACATGTGGGGCCCGACCCTGCTAATTTTTAGTTTAAGATTAGCTTGACAATTAATTAACTCTGTTAATTAACCATGACACTGACGTATGGGTCCCACTGGTCAGGTTTGACCTGGACCTGGCCGTTGACCTGCTGACGTCACGCTGACGTCAGGCTGACGCAGTTATCCATTTTCTGGATTTAAATTAAATCAGGAAATTCCAGAAAATGATTTAAACTTCAAAAAATCATAGAAATTTAACCGTAGCTCAGATTGAAATAATTTATATATGAAAAATTATCAGAAAAATGCAATCTATCCATCTGTACTAGTTTCATGCATGACAAACCAACCTAAACCTCCTGTATAGGTGAAAACATGTTAATGGCATTTATAAAGGGCTTATTTTGGAGGTGCATTTGAATCTTTGGTTCAAATGGACTCCATCCAAATAACAGCTAGTTGCATTAGCTCAAACAGCATCACATCTACATGCCATGATCATGCATCATATTGTTGCATATGCTTGTGTATTGATTGCCGACACCGTTCCTTCTTGATAGGTCCTGCTCCGGAGAGTGCTCTAGAGTACCTGTCTGAGGAGCAGTGCCTTCCTTGTTGATCTCCCAGGCAAGCAAACCCCCTTGTTCATTCCGATACAATCCTACTCTCTCGCTCCTGCCCTCATTTATTGCACTAGCACAACAACGATTCATCTGCTACTTTGTGTTGCGGTAGTTGAACCCATTCCTCTGCATGACCTGTCATTGCCACAGTAAATAGTTGAAACCCACTAGCATGTGTAGGAGTTGATTGAGCTATGTTGTGTTCCTACCAAGCTATGCCTACTATTGCTTAGAGTTGTGTCAGGTCTGATTCATTGGGAATGAATTGGAGTGTTACGATATGTTCTGATGCTGAGAGTGAAGTGTGTGAACATGATTTGGTAAAGGTAGCGGTGAGAGGCCATGTAGGAGTACATGGTGGGTTGTCTCACTGAAACCATCCTTAAGCACTGAGTTCTATGTATGTTGTCCAATGACTCGATACTACCACACATTGGGCTCCGGGCGCTCCAAGCCCTCTCGACTTATTAATCAACTTGATCTCTGTCCAGGAGTCGCAACTAGTTTCTGGTGTTTGTAGGTAGTGCTATTTTTCTATCGAGTGGCACCCGGCAGGGTGGGCTTGGGACAGACTAGGCACAGGTGGCACGGTGTACCAAGTGGCACCCGGATGGTGGGCTTGGGAACCCTGCTCACATCATTTGGGGCCGTGAGCGACACCCCGGCCGAATCTCCTTGCGGATGGAACCCGAATAGGCGATAAACCTGGATTGGAGTCTTGTGTGGTTAGTCAGGTCGTGGCCGACACCCTCGCCAGGCTTCCGCTTGAAGGTTGCCGAGTTATATGACGTGTACATGGCGGTAAGTGGCGAGAGCGTGTGTGAAGAAGTACACCCCTGCAGGGTTAACATGATCTATTCGAATAGTCGGGTCCGCGGTTATGGACCTCTTGGATGCTTACATGGTACATAGACAACTTGAAGTGGATACTCTAAAATGCTCAAGACAAGTGTGAGTGCTATGGATGGCCTTCTCGTAGGGAGACGGGGATGAATCCATAGTAGTGTATTGTGTGGTGATTAGTGGACTCGTGTACGTTGTCTCACCTCAAGAGTTTCTCGTAGTCGTAGAACAGGATAGCCACTGAGTCAAAGCTGGCTTGCTGCAACTAAACCCCACACCCTCTTGATACAAATGCATGTATGATAGGATCTGATGTAAGTCTTGCTGAGTACCTTTGTACTCATGTTGCTTTATTTATGTTTTTGCAGTGGAGACTTCGGTCTTACTAGTGTTCTCGTGGACTTCGATGAGTAGCTTGTACCTCAGCTACGATCTTGATCGGATGTTGTAGATAGTCGGGCTCTTTAGCCTTTTTCATTTGTAGATGTCTGTACTCAGACATGTAATGCTTCCGCTTGTTGCTTGTTTGCTCTGAATGTTGGGTCATGTGACCCCTGTTTGTAATAAATGCTATGATGGCTCTTCTGAGCCTTTATCTACATGCGTTGTTGAGTTATGCTGTGATGCCATGTTGTACAACACATACTTGCATGTTATGCGTACGTGTAATGTGTATTGCTATGTGTGGGGTCTGACTATCTAGTTGTTTATCGTTAGTAGCCTCTCTTACCGGGAAATGTCTCCTAGTGCTTCCACTGAGCCCTGGTAGCTTGCTACTGCTCCGGAACACTTAGGCTGGCCGGCATGTGTCCTTCTTCGATCCTGTGTCTGTCCCTTCGGGGAAATGTCACGCGGTGTCTACCGGAGTCCTGTTAGCCTGCTACAGCCCGGTTTACCGGAGTCCTGCTAGCCCAGTTGCTACAGCCCGGATTCACTCGCTGATGACCGACACGTTCGATGCTGGGTCATGTATGCATGTCCCTGTAAGTTAGTGCCACTTTGGGTTCACGACTAGCCATGTCAGCCCGGGTTCTTTGTCATATGGATGCTAGCGACACTAGCATATATGTGTGCCAAAAGGCGCAAACGGTCCCGGGCATGGTAAGGCGACACCCATGGGAATACCGTGCGTGAGGCCGCAAAGTGATATGAGGTGTTACATGCTAGATCGGTGTGGCATGGAATCGGGGTCCTGACAGCTTTCGTATCAGAGCCTGACTGCCTGTAGGATTACCAAGCCAAACTGGTCGAAGTTGAGTCTAGAAATTCTTTAGTTATATAAGGGAATTGATTGTGGGAAGGAATGTAAGGCTCTTTTTACTCCTTTACCTCATGGCCTTCTGATTTGAGTCATCCTATCTTTCCTACGGGGTTAAGGAACTAGGCTTCTCTTCCGTCTATCAGGATCACGTGTTACTACTCCGTAGTCCCATAGGTTTGGTTGATCAGAGTCATACCCAGTTTTTGAGTACTTTCGGTGTAGTCTGTTAGTTCTATCCCAGAACCTTGAGTGGTGATGTTGAGTTATTGTTCTACCCCATTTTTAGCAGGATGTCTCATTCTGAGCATTTTACTGCCGTTATGCTGCCAGAATTGCCCTAGGAGTTTGAGAGTTACTAATTTCCTTGTCCTACATTCTATAGCCTATAGCTGATGCTGATTCCGTCCTTGGTTTCGTTTCTCAGGATGACATCAAGTTCTGTTGCTCGTAGCCAGAACCATGGAGATGGTAGGGATGAGGATCCTCCCGACCCGCCTTCATTGACAGAGTTCATGTTAGAGATGGAGAGAAACAAGCGTGAGTCTAATCGCTTGTTGGCATGTATCGAGGAGAACACCGCACATCAGTTCAAGGGGTCTGTAACCATTCATGACTTCATCCGCTTGCACCCACCTACCTTTCATCATTCCATCGAGCCACTCGATGCAGATGACTGGCTCTGCAGCATCACTCATAAGCTGCGTTCCGCGAACGTAGCTGAAGATGACAAGGTCACCTATGCCACATACCACCTGGAAGGTCCTGCTAGTCTTTGGTGGCAGAACTATGAGGCTATGCTTCCAGCTGGCCAGATTCCTACCTGGAGGGATTTCATTGAGGCTTTTCGCGAGCATCACATTCCTGAGGCCCTCATTGATCGCAAGAGAGAAGAGTTCTGTAGTTTCACCCAGAGTAATATTGCTGTTGATGCTTACAGTAGAGAGTTTGAGAACCTCGCCCGCTATGCCACAGAAGAGGTGTCCACGGACGCCAAGAAGCAGGCTAGGTTCCAGAAGGGTCTCAACCCCAAGTTGCATCGTGATATCCACCTACATCATTGTGATACATTCCAAGCTCTTGTGAACAAGGCCATTAATGCAGAGACAGCTCAGCTCACTTACGAGGAGTCCCGTCAGCACACCCATGATTTGGGATCTTCCTCCGGCTTCAGTTCTCAGAAGAGCCGGATTTGGGTTCCAAACTCCGCTCTTCCTTCCGGATATTCACCGAGGCCATCTTATGTGGTGCCTCTCTCAGCTCAGTCGTATGTTCCACCCAGGCCTATTGGTAGACCGCTTGTCTGTGCGGGTCCACGTCCAACTTCAGGGACTTGCTTCACATGCGGGAAGCCAGGACACTATGCACGTGACTGCTCTCAGACTAGTTATGCCCCACCCCAGCCCGAGAAGTCTGTTGGCCATGGTAAGCCATCACGCAAGATGATCAGTGTCAAGTCAGCCCCCACTGAACATGGACGCGTGCATCACGTCTCAGCTAAATACGCTCATGATGATCCAGATGTCGTTCTTGGTACACTCCTTGTCAACTGTCATCCAGCATCTGTTCTATTCGATACTGGAGCATCTCACTCCTTCATTTCTGAAGGCTATGCTCGTTTGCACGACATGTCATTTTGTGACATGCCAACTCCGCTTGAAATCCAAACCCCAAGGTCTAGATGGCAGACCACCAGAATCACCCATGGTAATGAAATCCTTGTTGACAGACTTGTATTCCTTGCATCACTTATAGCCCTCAAGTCTACAGATATTAACATCATCTTGGGTATGGACTGGATGAAATCTCATTATGCCAAGATTGATTGTTACACTAGGTCTGTTCAGCTTACACACCCATCTGGCAAGATAGTCACTGTCTCCACTAGAGTTGCAAAGCGTCAGCTCTATTCTCTGAATGCTAGCCCTCTTCCAGACCTTGAAGATATCCCGGTAGTCCGTGACTTTCCGGATGTCTTTCCAGAGGAACTGCCAGGTGTTCCACCTGACAGAGATGTAGAGTTCGTCATAGATCTTATCCCAGGAACTGCTCCAATTTCTAGGAGACCTTACAAAATGGCACCTTTAGAACTAGTCGAGCTTAAGAAACAACTTGATTAGTCCTTGCAAAAGGGTTTCATCCGTCCTAGTTCTTCTCCTTGGGCTTGCCCCGTCCTCTTTGTCAAAAAGAAGGATGGTACGGATCGGATGGTTGTAGATTACCGTCCCGTTAATTTGGTCACGATAAAGAACAAGTATCCGCTCCCTAGGATCAACGACCTGTATGATCAGCTCGCTGGATCCTCAGTCTTCTCCAAGATGGATTTGAGGTTAGGCTACCACCAAATCAAGATCAGAAATGGGGACATTCCTAAGACGGCCTTTGTCACTCGCTATGGCCAGTACGAGTACACCGTCATGTCCTTTGGTCTAACCAATGCTCCAACCACATTCTCCCGCTTGATGGACTCGATCTTCATGGAGTACTTAGATAAATTCGTCGTGGTTTACCTCGATGATATCCTTATTTACTCGAAGAACGAGGAAGAGCATGCCGAACATCTTAGACTTCTGTTAGAAAAACTCAGAGAGCACCGCCTTTATGCCAAGTTCCCCAAGTGCGAATTTTGGTTGCCAGAAGTGACCTACCTAGGCCACGTAATCTCTGGTAAGGGCATTGCTGTCAATCCCGAGAGTTAAGGCCGTTCTCGATTGGAGTCCACCTGAAACCGTTAAACAAGTTAGGAGTTTCCTTGGTCTAGCCAGCTATTGCCGCCGCTTTGTTGAAAACTTCTCCAAAGTAGCCAAACCCCTCACGGAACTTCTCAAGAAAGATAAAAAGTTTGAGTGGTCCCCGCAGTGTGAGTACAGTTTTTAGGAACTGAAAAGACGCCTGACTTCTGCTCCCATACTTGTGCCACCGGATTTCACTAAAGACTTTGTTATCTATTGTGATGCCTCACGACAGGGACTAGGTTGCATTCTTATGCAGGATCATCATGTGATTGCCTATGCATCTCGATAGTTGCATCCACATGAGGAGAATTATCCTACACATGATCTAGAGCTTGCAGCCGTAGTCTATGCACTCAAGACCTGGCGACATTACCTTCTTGGTAAACGTTGCGAGATCTACACTGATCACCAGAGTCTCAAGTATATCTTCACCCAACCAGATTTGAACCTTAGGCAAAGACGTTGGTTGGAGTTGATCTCAGATTATGATCTAGGGATTACCTACACCCCAGGCAAAGCCAATGTCATGGCTGATGCCTTAAGCCGTAAATCCTATTGCAACAATCTCATGTTGCAGCAAGGCCAACCACTTCTCCATGAGGAATTTTGTAAGCTTAACCTTCACATTGCTCCTCACGGATTCCTTTCTACCTTGGTGGCAAAACCTGATCTTGAAGATCGGATTGTCGCTGCTCAAAAGCAAGACAGAAGAATTTCTCGGATCAAGAGAAACATTAAGAAGGGAGTTGGTGGATGTTCCTCTATGGATGATCGAGGTGTTGTTTTCTTTGAGAATCGCTTAGTGGTTCCCAAGGATCAACATCTTCGACAATTGATTCTTAAGGAGGCGCATGAATCTCCTCTCACGATTCATCCCGGTAGTACTAAGATGTATCAGGACCTACGCCAGAGGTTCTGGTGGACTAGGATGAAGAGAGAAATTGCTCAGTTTATTGCCAACTCTGACATTTGTCATCGCGTTAAGGCAGAGCATCAAAGACCTGCTGGCACTCTTCAGCCTTTAGCCATTCCTGAGTGGAAATGGGATAAAGTTGGTATGGACTTCATCACCGGCTTTCCCAGGACCAAGAAAGGGAATAATGCTATCTTCGTAGTCATTGATCGTCTCTCCAAAGTGGCGCACTTCCTACCTGTTCGAGAGAGTATCACTGCTAGTCAGCTCGCTGACTTATACATTTCTCGAATAGTGTCACTTCATGGTGTTCCACTAGAGATCAATTCAGACCGTGGTAGTCTTTTCACTTCTCATTTCTGGGAGAGTTTCCAAACTGCCATGGGAACCCATCTTTCCTTCAGTACTGCTTTCCACCCTCAGTCGAGTGGTCAGGTGGAAAGGGTCAACCAAATTCTCGAAGACATGCTTAGAGCTTGCGTTATCTCATTCGGTATGGATTAGGAGAAATGTCTTCCTTTTGCCGAGTTTGCTTATAACAATAGCTATCAATCCAGTCTCAAGAAAGCTCCTTTTGAGATTCTCTATGGATGAAGATGTCGAACACCTTTGAACTGGTCAGAAACCGGTGAAAGACAATTCTTTGGACCGGACATGATCCAGGAGGCAGAAGAGCAAGTTCGCATCATTCATGAGAATTTGAAAACAGCCCAGTCTCGTCAAAAGAGCCAGTATGATCGTCATCATAAGGATATGACTTATGAAGTTGGCGACAAAGCTTACCTTCGGGTTACTCCTTTGAAGGGTACCCATCGCTTCGGTATCAAGGGCAAGTTGGCTCCTCGTTACATTGGTCCTTTTTGCATTCTCGCTAAACGAGGAGAGGTTGCCTACCAGTTGGAACTACCCCCACATCTTTCCAGAGTGCATGATGTCTTCCACGTCTCCCAACTCAGGCGTTGCTTCTCGGATCCCATCCGCGGAGTGGACCACGAAACGCTTGATCTCCAAGATAACCTCACCTACCGAGAGTACCCGGTTCGCATTCTTGATCAAGCAGAGCGTGTCACTCGACGTCATAACATCAAGTTTCTCAAGGTTCAGTGGTCTCATCATTCCGAGAGAGAAGCTACTTGGGAGCGAGAAGATCGTCTTCGACTGCAGTACCCTGCTTTCTTTCCGTCGACCCCTGAATCTCGGGATGAGATTCTTTCAAGTGGGGGCGAGTTGTCACATCCCTAGTTCTGGTATGCTCGAGGCTAGCTAGTCATGTGTGCATCATGTTTAAATTGCATTTAAATTTGAAATGAGGATTTGTGAAACCCTCAGAATCATATCTGGAAATGACCTAGATAAAAATCGCTCCAAAAAGGTCCAAGAAAATGTTCATGTTGCTCTCTGAAAATATTGGACAGAGATAAAAATCAAACCAATATTTTTAGGAGCTCATAAGTATTTATTTTGGGCATTTGGAATTAATGCATAATTATTTGCATTGGATATATATTTGTTATACATATAATATATGTCCAAAAATTATGCCATTTGTTGAGGAGCTTTGGAATAATACCACTAGTTCCTACAAAAATTGGTATAAGTAAATAAAATGATTTAGTATTATTATTAAATCAAAACAAATGTCAGAAAAATAGAAAAGAAAACAAAATGGGAAAAAGGGAGCTTACCTGCGGCCTGGCGCTGTGCGGCCTGGCCTGGTCCAGTGGCCCAACAGGCCGGCCCAGCCGACTGGCCAGTGCTAGTCGTCGTCTCCACCGCGCCAGGAGGACAGGGACGTGTGCCCGCGGCGTGCACGCACGCGTCCGGCCACCTCCTGGTCGCCTGCCTGCTTCCCCCCCCCCC
>NC_057804.1:322202254-322267952 GCF_018294505.1 Triticum aestivum | reverse complement strand
CTTTCACTCCCTCTCCCTCTCGGCCGCTCTCTCTCTCGCTAGCTGAGCGCTGCTGTCGCCGCCGCTCACCGTAGCCGTAGCCACCGCGCCCCTCGAGAGCATTTGAGACGTCCCCGAGGTCCGCGCCGTCGTCCTTGTCCTCCCTGTCAAGCCACGCGTCGCCGGACGCCCCGTGGAGTCGTCGCCGTTGCCATCTTCGCCTCCGGCCGCCGTGGATCCCCATCGCCGCCCCGCCGTCTTCAGTGCGTCCCCGAGCTCGCCGACAAGCCCATCGAGTCCGCTGTGAGCTTCTGCTCCGTTCCCCTCTCCCCACTCCTCCGTTCCCGCGTCGTAGCTGTCGTTTCCCCGCCATGGTCGTAGCTCCTCGCCGCCGTTCATGTCGCTGCCTCGCCCTGGCCACCGCAGCCCGCAACCGAGCGCGTCATCGTGCTCCTGGTGTCACGAGGGTGTCGCAGAGCCCCTCGGGTGGCCTCCCCGTGCCCTCCAGCCCCTCTGCCGATCGAGCCCGAGCTCCGGCCGCCGCCGCGAGCTCTGCTTCGGCGAGCTCCGGCCTCCCCGGCTCCTCCCCCCTGCCCCACTGGATGCGCGCGAGCACCAGCTCCTCGGATATGGTCTCCGCCGCCCGGATGGTCGCCGGAGCGACAATCCTGAGCCCTCCGCCGCGATCGGCCTCGCCGGCGGCTAAACGCCGGCGGGATTGACTGGGTCAACCCCGCTAACTAACCCCCCCCCCCTGTGACACTGACATGTGGGGCCCGGCCCTGCTAATTTTTAGTTTAAGATTAGCTTGACAATTAATTAACTCTGTTAATTAACCATGACACTGACGTATGGGTCCCACTGGTCAGGTTTGACCTGGACCTGGCCGTTGACCCGCTGACGTCAGGCTGACGTAGTTGTCCATTTTCTAGATTTAAATTAAATCAGGAAATTCCAGAAAATGATTTAAACTTCAAAAAATCATAGAAATTTAACCGTAGCTCAGATTGAAATAATTTATATATGAAAAATTATCAGAAAAATGCAATCTATCCATCTGTACTAGTTTCATGCATGACAAACCAACCTAAACCTCCTGTATAGGTGAAAACATGTTAATGGCATTTATAAAGGGCTTATTTTGGAGGTGCATTTGAATCTTTGGTTCAAATGGACTCCATCCAAATAACAGCTAGTTGCATTAGCTCAAATAGCATCACATCTACATGCCATGATCATGCATCATATTGTTGCATATGCTTGTGTATTGATTGCCGACACCGTTCCTTCTCGATAGGTCCTGCTCCGGAGAGTGCTGCAGAGTACCTGTCTGAGGAGCAGTGCCTTCCTTGTTGATCTCCCAGGCAAGCAAACCCCCTTGTTCATTACGATACAACCCTACTCTCTCGCTCCTGCTCTCATTTATTGCATTAGGACAACAATGATTCATCTGCTACTTTGTGCTGCGGTAGTTGAACCCATTCCTCTGCATGACCTGTCATTGCCACAGTAAATAGTTGAAACCCACTAGCATGTGTAGGAGTTGATTGAGCCATGTTGTGTTCCTACCATGCTATGCCTGCTATTGCTTAGAGTTGTGTCAGGTCTGATTCATTGGGAATGAGTTGGAGTGTTACGATATGTTCTGATGCTGAGAGTGAAGTGTGTGAACACGATTTGGTAAAGGTAGCGGTGAGAGGCCATGTAGGAGTACATGGTGGGTTGTCTCACTGAAACCATCCTTAAGCACTGAGTTCTATGTATGTTGTCCAATGACTCGATACTACCACACATTGGGCTCCGGGTGCTCCAAGCCCTCTCGGCTTATTAACCAACTTGATCTCTGTCCAGGAGTCGCAACTAGTTTCTGGTGTTTGTAGGTAGTGCTATTTTTCTATCGAGTGGCACCCGGCAGGGTGGGCTTGGGACAGACTAGGCACAGGTGGCACGGTGTACCAAGTGGCACCCGGATGGTGGGCTTGGGAACCCTGCTCACATCGTTTGGGGTCGTGAGTGACACCCCGGCCGGATCTCCTTGTGGATGGAACCCAAATAGGCAATAAACCTGGATTGGAGTCTTGTGTGGTTAGTCAGGTCATGGCCAACACCCTCGCCAGGCTTCCGCTTGAAGGTTGCCGAGTTACATGACGTGTACATGGAGGTAAGTGGCGAGAGCGTGTGTGAAGAAGTACACCCCTGCAGGGTTAGCATGATCTATTTGAATAGCCGGGTCCGCGGTTATGGACCTCTTGGATGCTTACATGGTACATAGACAACTTGAAGTGGATACTCTAAAATGTTCAAGACAAGTGTGAGTGCTATGGATGGCCTTCTCGTAGGGAGACGGGGATGAATCCATAGTAGTGTTTTGTGTGGTGATTAGTGGACTCGTGTACGTTGTCTGTCACGCCCAATATGCGACCCTATCCAAAAGGAACTCGAAGGTCCCACCAAGGATAGACCCGCATATTGAAACGCTTTTGCAAGGTGGGTATCATTACATCGACATTACATAATAGATGGGGATACATACATAAGGCATACAGTGCCACACGAATACAACATCGTCATACATAAGATCATCATCCGACTACAGATGAAGCACAAACAGAAACTCAAACGACATCCACCCTGCTAGCCCAGGTTGCCGACCTGGAACCTATCCCCTGATCGAAGAAGTAGAAGAAGAACTCCAAACAAGCAAGCATCGCTCTCGCGTCATGATCATCGCATAACCTGTACCTGCAACTGTTGTTGTAGTAATCTGTGAGCCACAAGGACTCAGCAATCCCATTACCATGGGTATCAACACTAGCAAAGCTTAAAGGGAAAGGAAGGGGTAAAGTGGTGAGGCTGCAGCAGCGACTAAGCATATATGGTGACTAACATACGCAAATAAGAGCGAGAAGAGAGCAAGCGGAATGGTCGTGAAGCTAGCAATGATCAAGAAGCGATCCTGAACTCCAACTTACGTCAAACATAACCCAGAAACCGTGTTCACTTCCCGGACTCCGCCGAAAAGAGACCATCACGGCTACACACACGGTTGATGCGTTTTAATTCGGATCTGGTGTCAAGTTATCTACAACCGGACATTAACAAATTCCCATCTGTCTATAACCGCAGGCACGGCTTTCGAAAGATTATACCCTGCAGGGGTGTCCCAACTTAGCCCATGATAAGCTCTCGCGATCAACGAAGGATATACCTTCTCCCAGGAAGACCCGATCAGACTCGGAATCCCGGTTTACAAGACATTTCGACAATGGTAAAACAAGACCAGCAAAGCCGCCCGATGCACCGACAATCCCGATAGGAGCTGCACATATCTCGTTCTTAGGGCAACACCGGATAAGCGAAGCGTACAGGTACCGACGTAACCCAAGTTGCCAATGGATGGTCCCGCACGGTGCTCTAGTTTGGACCAACACTTAAACAAGCATTGGCCCCGGGGGGGCTGTAATAAAGATGACACTCGGGTTAATTACTCCCAAGGGAAATATAGGTGGTGGTGAGGCAAATGGTAAAACCAATGTTGGGCCTTGCTGGAGGAGTTTTATTCAAAGCGAACTGTCAAGGGGGTCCCATAAATCACCCGACCGCGTAAGGAACGCAAAATCCGGGAACATAACACTGGTATGACGGAAACTAGGGCGGCAAGAGTGGAACAGAACACCAGGCATAAGGCCGAGTCTTCCACCCTTTACCAAGTATATAGATGCATTAATAATATAAGAGATATTGTGATATCCCAACCAAAATCCTGTCCACCATGGAGCAATCTTCAACTTCACCTGCAACTAACAACGCTATAAGAGGGGCTGAGCAAAGCGGTAACATAGCCAAGCAACGGTTTGCTAGGAAGGGTGTCAAAGGTTAGAGGTTCATGGCAATTTGGGAGGCTTGATGAGCAAAAGATAGGTAGCACAGCAAAGCGATAGAACGAAGCAACTAGCATAGCAATGATAGTAGTGAGATCCAGGGTAGCGGTCATCTTGCCTGAAATCCTACTAGGAAGAAGAACGAGTCCATGAAGAAGACGAACGGATGAAGCCGAACCAAGCGTAGACGAACGAATCCTCACGATCGCAACGAAACGGGAACTATCGAGAAGAAGCACACAACATGGTAAACACACCACACATGAACAAGGCATGATGCACAAACAAGCATGATGTATGACAAAGCTACATGAGGCTACTCATGGCAAGAGATGATGCAAACAAGAGCAACACATCAAGTCAAGTTTAAATGAGGTCGGGAACAACATATAACAATTCCGGTAAGTCCTCATCTGCAAATTTCGAAATTGGACCAGATCTGAACAAACCTTAGGTTCAAGTTGTTAAACAGCAAGTTAAGATGCACCAAGATGATCTACACGAGATTCTAGTCAAGTTACATGTAAGGCTCATTTAGTTCGGAGCTACGGCCTAGAAGATATGAGCAAAACAAGTTAAACATGGCATTGATGCAAAATGCACCCAAACATCAAGCAAACACCTCAAAACAAAGATGCAACATGATAATATGAAACAACATGCAATTCTAAGCAAGTTTCATATAGAGCACACTCAAAACGGAGCAACGGTTCAACACATGCACACGATACAAGTTATAGCAACAATCTGTCCAAAACAGCAACTAGGCATATTGCAAGCATCAAAACAACAAGCTACATCATCTCAACATGAAAACAAAAGACATGGGCATGATATATAGGTAAAGCTTAACAAAACATGAACACTGAGCTATCTCCAGAAATCACTAGAAAATGCTCAAACACACATGGCAAGATTGCAAATAATAACAATTCAGACTTTGTAGAAAATAACATCAGATTGCAATGTTTAGAGCTATCAAACAACATTTTACAGGAACTTATCATGGAAAACAAAGGCATGGCATGAAACTACTAATTGCATAGAACAAAAGTCCCTTACTGGCCATAAGCCAAAAAGGATCAGAAAATATGATGGCACCCATGTAAACATAGCAAGTTATATTATAGATTCATACATGGCAGAAACAGAATTATGAAGGCATGTTGGTGAGCTTGAACCACTCACCACAGAGCAATACATGGCATTGCAAGGCAACCAACAGTAAGAAGACATGTTTATGAAGCTAACCAAGGCAAGAACAAGTTCATAGCATGCAAGGATCAACTACAACAACCTTGGCAAAATTGAATAACATGTAAACAATCTGCCAGGAAACATTTTGAAGCAAACCTAGAGCAAGCAAATGACATGCTAGACTACTTCATAATTGCAAACAGGGGCATGAATGGATAGAGAACAACCATATGTTCAAAACATCCTTACTGAAGTATCTCAAAATATGCATGGAACTCTCTGTAGCAACATGTTTACATGGCATCAAAATAACAGCATAACAGGGACTACAATCAGCAACATTACGAAGCCTAGTTTGCATGCTTGTGCTAGTCACCACATTGATCACAAAAATACGTGATAAGCTCGTCTGTAAAGAAGACATGGCATAGATCAAAACACATGTATACATCAACCTCATAGGATGCACACATCTTCTGTTAACAGACAGCAGAAAACATTATGAAGCACTCTTGCAACGATGATTCAGGCATCAATATGAGCTCAAATGAATATGATGCAATGGAATGAAATGAAGTACTCGTTGAGACGAACAATTTGACATATTACACGCACAAAACGGAGCTACACACATGAAGTTATAGCAGGTCAAAGTATGCAACATTTTATGAGTTTCTGGGGACTTTGCAGTTTTTGAAAAAAACAGATCGAGCGCAATATAGCAATATGTCGCCTGGGCGGGGAATAGGGGGTATCTCACCACGGGCTTCGGCCCAGAGAGGAAGGAGAGGCTGCAGCAGGCTGGGCTGGTGGGCCGCGGAGGGGCCGCTGGCCCATGCGGTCGCGGTGCAAGTGGGACGAGCAGCTCCTCTGCTCGTCCCGAGCAGGGACATGGCGGCGGCGGATCTCCAGCGAGGCTGGGGGAGCTCCGGCGACCGAGGCGAGGCCGGGAACGGGCAGATTCGGGCGTGAGGACCCCGGATCCGGCCACGGCTGGGTCGGAGCAGCTCCACGGGCGGCCATGGCGGACCTGCGACGGGGACAGAGAGAGACATTGAGACAGGAGAAAGAGAGAGAGAGAGCAAATAGAGGAGGAGAGGATGACGGAGCAGGGAGGCGGCGAGGCTCCGGCCTGGAAGGTCGCTGGTGGCGGCTCCGGCCTGCGGCGCGGGAGCAGCGAGGCTCCGGCGAGCGGGTCGGCAGGAGGAGGCGCGTGGGGTGCGGGGAGCGAGCGCTCCCGGGCAGCGCGCGGCTGAGATCCAGGCCCCGGGTGGGCTTCAATGGGCTTCAGCAGGTCCCCCGCGGGCCTGGGCGGGCCGGCAGCGCTGGAGGGGGATGGGGGACGCTTGGAGGCGCGTGAGTGGAGGGGAACGTCTCACTGGGTGACGTGGCGCGCCCGGATTGGTCCGGGGCGCGGCAGCGGCGGTGCCAAGTGGCGGGCTGCGGCTGGCAGCGGTGGAACCGAGGTGGGAGGTGGCTGGCTGCGCGGAAATTGAGGGAGGAGGTTGGTGGAGGCCAAAAATGGCAAGGGAGGCGTCTATATATAGAAATGAGCTAGGGTTTGAGGGTTTGGGGCGTTTCTGGACCCTCCGATCGCGATCCCACGGTTCCGGTCAGAGGGGGGTTTAGGTGGCTGCAGGTGGGCTGTGAAGAGGGGTTGGGCTGAGAGGAAAGAGGAGGAATGCAGCCCGGCGGCTATTTTCGGAGACCGAAAACGTCCGACGAATAAACCGGCAACGGTGCCGCTAGGACTGATGGTTGGGCTATCAAACGAGCTCCGAATGCGACGAAACTTGACAGGCGCTCTGTCTACACTATAATAAGACCACACGCCAAGTTGCATCCCATTCCGAGAACATTTTATGCCACTTATAAAATAATATCTCGGAGGTGCCGCGGGCGCGTGCGAGTGTGTCTGGACTCCGAACGGACAACGGAGAGAACCGGCGGAACCCGAACGGATGCAAGTTTTGAAAAACATGCGGATGATATGAAGATGATGACATGGCAATATGCAACACGCAAGCAAATGACATGGCAATGACGGCGAATAACTGGCAGACACCTGGCGCATCAAAACCGGGGCGTTACAACACTCCTCCACTAACAAGAGATCTCGTCCCGAGATCTTAGGACCGAGACGGAAGGGAAAAGGGATGAGGTGAAACAAGAACTCAAGAGAAGAGGCAAAGAATCGAGAGCACTCGAGAAGAAGAGAGAAACGACGAGAGTGACGAGAATCAAATGCTCATGGAAACAAGATAGACTCTGAAAGCACTCCGGTTAGAACGAGATAAGAAACGAATAAGACTGAAAGGATTTAGGCAGCACTCCGGCTGAACAAGGAAAGAATAGAACATGAACTTCACAAGATGGAATGACACTTGACAACATAAGCGACGCAATGCCTCCGGAAGAATTGAAGAATTGAATGAAATGAACTTATAAGGAAGGATTGAATGGAGTTGTTGAGAAAATCAACAACGAAAAGAATAAGCTTGTTGTGGACTTATAGGTAACATCACAAAAATTATGAGGTGATAACCTACCGCAAGCGGAAAAAATTAAATAGCTGTGGAGAACGAAGAAATGCAAAACTCCACTTCAGAAGAAAATGAAGAATTATTTGCGCTTCAAGACGCGAGAAGAAAAGATACTTGAACTCCACCAACAAGATCTTGATGAACACTTGAAGGATGAATTAAATCATGAAGAACCACCATGAAGAACTCCGGTGACAAAAGGATGATGAGATAGAATGAAGAGTGAAAGAATAAGATTAAAGCTTGCGATGATTTAGGTGAAGATTCCAATGAAATGGCTGATGAAAAATTGAACTCCGGAAAAGAAAAGATGAAAACACTAGGAACTAGAATTTATTCATCAAGAACAAACTCCGAAGAAAAGGATTAATCACTTTGAGGAAATAAGAATAAGATTTATTGTATGCTTATCCTTCATGAAATTAAATTGATGACAATCAATGGATTTTTCATACTACTTATTCTTCTTGAAAAGGGATTGAGAAGTGACATATCGCAGACTTGAGAAGGTCTTCATGAACCACCGATATGATTGGAAAGAACAGATGGATTGAATGATAATCAAGGAAAAAGAATCTTGAACGAACCACCGTAAGAATTAGAAAATGACTAATGAAAGAGAATGAATCACCGGGAAGAATTAGAAGAACAAATAAGCTGGAGGGGATTTAGATGCACAAGAACGAAGAGATACGAGCTGATTAAAGAACACTTGAATGAAGCACCGGGATAAATAGAGAATGATAGCTGGAATGATGAGGGCGAAGAATTCTTCTGGAACGATGGCCTCCAGTGAAAAGAAACGGGAAAAGAACTTCTGACATACTCCGGATAGGTGAAAAGAATATCTGACAAATGGAATAAATCGAGACGATAACATGAAGCTAGAATCACGAAACTTCGAGAGAACGGACAAGATTTAAAGGAAAACTCTTCTGCGATCGACGAGAAACACCACCGAAATTACTGAGATACTCCGGGAGAATGAAAAGCAAAGAGGTTGAGCCAACAATGAAATGATTTGAAATCGATCTTGGAAAGGCATCTGACTGATGAAATTCATACTTACGTCACACTTAAAAGAATTGAGAATCACTCCGGGGGAATTAGAAGAGTCAGGTAAGATCCTGGGAAAAGACATGTGGGTTAGGGCCCACTAAAAGAAAAACACCGTTGGAAAGAATTGTTGAACAGGTAGATGATGCACCGAAACAATTGAAATATTTGAATGAGGTGGCAACCTCGAATTAATTCGAACACAGACGAATCTCCTGAGATGTCTTGAACGCTCCGGAAGGATAAACTGGCGAGAGGCGAACGAGCAAAGGGAAATATTTGAGCTGAGGGAAAGAATATGATCGACAACGAAAAACTTTTATTGAAACCACCATAGAAGAAAAGAGATGAAGAATGTCCACCAAGACGAGAATTCACCGGTTGAAACAATTGACGAAAGACTGAAGAGGCTCCACACGAAAGAAATTGATGGTCGAGAGAGAGTTAAACTCCAGGAAGAAAAGCGTGGGAGGGCGGGAAAACAAAAGCAACTTGGAAGGGGAAACCGACGAATATCTTGAAGAGAAAACACCGGTTGAAAGAATGCAAAGGCTTCGCACGAGTAGAATGGATACTCGATTACGGACTCCGGTTTCGAGAAGGAAAAGGGGTGGGTGGGTGGGAAAAGAAAACAACTAAGGATTGAACTTGGCAAAGATGAAGAGGCTCGAGTCAACTTGACGAGAAATGCACCGGATCAAAAGAGATGAGAACCAACGATCGGAAAACCAACTGCGTGATCCTAAAGAAAAATTTGAAGGGGAAGAGAAGTAATTCAAAACACCTACGTCAAGATTCCTCACCAGAGCGACGAAGGGGCTGAGGAGTAAAAAGAATTCCTACTCTCCGATATGACTAGACTCCGAAAAACAGTTTTCTTCTAGACTCAACAACGGCCAAACTACACGATCAATCAAGGGGGCTCCTAAGGTCGGTCGAGGCTCTGATACCAACTTGTCACGCCCAATATGCGACCCTATCCAAAAGGAACTCGAAGGTCCCACCAAGGATAGACCCGCATATTGAAACTCTTTTGCAAGGTGGATATCATTACATCGACATTACATAATAGACGGGGATAAATACATAAGGCATACAATGCCACACGAATACAACATCGTCATACATAAGATCATCATCAGACTACAGATGAAGCACAAACAGAAACTCAAACGACATCCACCCTGCTAGCCCAGGCTGCCGACCTGGAACCTATCCCCTGATCGAAGAAGCATAAGAAGAACTCCAAACAAGCAAGCATCGCTCTCGCGTCATGATCATCGCATAACATGTACCTGCAACTGTTGTTGTAGTAATCTGTGAGCCACGAGGACTCAGCAATCCCATTACCATGGGTATCAAGACTAGCCAAGCTTAAAGGGAAAGGAAGGGGTAAAGTGGTGAGGCTGCAGCAGCGACTAAGCATATATGGTGGCTAACATACGCAAATAAGAGCGAGAAGAGAGCAAGCGGAACAGTCGTGAAGCTAGCAATGATCAAGAAGTGATCCTGAACTCCAACTTACGTCAAACATAACCCAGAAACCGTGTTCACTTCCCGGACTCCGCCGAAAAGAGACCATCACGGCTACACACACGGTTGATGCGTTTTAATTCGGATCTAGTGTCAAGTTATCTACAACCGGACATTAACAAATTCCCATCTGCCTATAACCGCAGGCACGGCTTTCGAAAGATTATACCCTGCAGGGGTGTCCCAACTTAGCCCATGATAAGCTCTCGCGATCAACGAAGGATATACCTTCTCCCAGGAAGACCCGATCAGACTCGGAATCCCGGTTTACAAGACATTTCGACAATGGTAAAACAAGACCAGCAAAGCCGCCCAATGCACCGACAATCCCGATAGGAGCTGCACATATCTCGTTCTCAGGGCAACACCGGATAAGCGAAGCGTACAGGTACCAACGTAACCCAAGTTGCCAAGGGATGGTCCCGCACGGTGCTCTAGTTTGGACCAACACTTAGACAAGCATTGGCCTGGGGGGGCTGTAATAAAGATGACCCTCGGGTTAATTACTCCCAAGGGAAATATAGGTGGTGGTGAGGCAAATGGTAAAACCAATGTTGGGCCTTGCTGGAGGAGTTTTATTCAAAGCGAACTGTCAAGGGGGTCCCATAAATCACCCGACCGCGTAAGGAACGCAAAATCCGGGAACATAACACCGGTATGACGGAAACTAGGGCGGCAAGAGTGGAACAGAACACCAGGCATAAGGCCGAGTCTTCCACCCTTTACCAAGTATATAGATGCATTAATAATATAAGAGATATTGTGATATCCCAACCAAAATCCTGTCCACCATGGAGCAATCTTCAACTTCACCTGCAACTAACAACGCTATAAGAGGGGCTGAGCAAAGCGGTAACATAGCCAAGCAACGGTTTGCTAGGAAGGGTGTCAAAGGTTAGAGGTTCATGGCAATTTGGGAGGCTTGATGAGCAAAAGATAGGTAGCGCAGCAAAGCGATAGAACGAAGCAACTAGCATAGCAATGATAGTAGTGAGATCCAGGGTAGCGGTCATCTTGCCTGAAATCCCACAAGGAAGAACAACGAGTCCATGAAGAAGACGAACAGATGAAGCCGAACCAAGTGTAGACGAACGAATCCTCACGATCGCAACGAAACGGGAACTATCGAGAAGAAGCACACAACATGGTAAACACACCACACATGAACAAGGCATGATGCACAAATAAGCACGATGTATGACAAAGCTACATGAGGCTACTCAAGGCAAGAGATGATGCAAACAAGAGCAACACATCAAGGCAAGTTTAAATGAGATCGGGAACAACATATAACAATTCCGGTAAGTCCTCATCTGCAAATTTCGAAATTGGACCAGATCTGAACAAACCTTAGGTTCAAGTTGTTAAACAGCAAGTTAAGATGCACCAAGATGATCTACACGAGATTCTAGTCAAGTTACATGTAAGGCTCATTTAGTTCGGAGCTACGGCCTAGAAGATATGAGCAAAACAAGTTAAACATGGCATTGATGCAAAATGCACCCAAACATCAAGCAAACACCTCAAAACAAAGATGCAACATGATAATATGAAACAACATGCAATTCTAAGCAAGTTTCATATAGAGCACACTCAAAACGGAGCAACGGTTCAACACATGCAAACGATACAAGTTATAGCAACAATCTGTCCAAAACAGCAACTAGGCATATTGCAAGCATCAAAACAACAAGCTACAACATCTCAACATGAAAACAAAAGACATGGGCATGATGTACAAGTAAAGCATAACAAAACATGAACACTGAGCTATCTCCAGAAATCACTAGAACATGCTCAAACACACATGGCAAGATTGCAAATAATAACAATTCAGACTTTGCAGAAAATAACATCAGGTTGCAATGTTTAGAGCTATCAAACAACATGTTACAGGAATTTATCATGGCAAACAAAGGCATGGCATGAAACTACTAATTTCATCGAACAAAAGTCCCTTACTGACCATAACCCAAAAAGGATCAGAAAATATGATGGCACCCATGTAAACATAGCAAGTTATATTACAGATTCATACATGGCAGAAACAGAATTATGAAGGCATGTTGGTGAGCTTGAACCACTCACCATAGAGCAATACATGGCATGGCAAGGCAACCAACAGTAAGAAGACTTGTTTATGAAGCTAACCAAGGCAAGAACAAGTTCATAGCATGCAAGGATCAACTACAACATCCTTGGCAAAATTGAATAACATGTAAACAATCTGCCAGGAAACATTTTGAAG
Source organism: Triticum aestivum (assembly GCF_018294505.1). Classification (NCBI taxonomy): domain Eukaryota; kingdom Viridiplantae; phylum Streptophyta; class Magnoliopsida; order Poales; family Poaceae; genus Triticum; species Triticum aestivum. The sequence goes on along the minus strand of NC_057804.1, from coordinate 322,255,515 downwards.
CAAAACTAGAGCAAGCAAATGACATGCTAGACTACTCCATAATTGCAAACAGGGGCATGAATGGATAGAGAACAACCATATGTTCAAAAAATCCTTACTGAAGTATCTCAAAATATGCATGGATCTCTCCGTAGCAACATGTTTACATGGCATCAAAATAACAGCAGAACAGGGACTAAAATCAGCAACATTACGAAGCCTAGTTTGCATGCTTGTGCTAGTCACCACATTGATCACAAAAATACATTGTAAGCTCCTTTGTAAATAAGATATGGCATAGATAAAAACACATGTAGACATCAACCTCATAGGATGGACACATCAATCATGGCAAAAATGACAAAAGAGCAAGTTCTGTTAACAGACAGCAGAAAACATTATGAAGCACTCTTGCAACGATGATTTAGGCATCAATATGAGCTCAAATGAATATGATGCAATGTAATGAAATGAAGTACTCATTGAGACGAACAATTTGACATATTACACGCACAAAACGGAGCTACACACATGAAGTTATAACAGGTCAAAGTATGCAACATTTTATGAGTTTCTGGGGACTTCGCAATATAGCAATATGTCGCCTGGGCGGGGAATATGGGGTATCTCACCACGGGCTTCGGCCCAGAGAGGAAGGAGAGGCTGCAGCAGGCTGGGCTGGTGGGCCGCGGAGGGGCCGCTGGCCCATGCGGTCGCGGTGCAAGCGGGACGAGCAACTCCTCTGCTCGTCCCGAGCAGGGACATGGCGGCGGCGGATCTCCGGCGAGGCTGGGGGAGCTCCCGCGACCGAGGCGAGGCCGGGAACGGGCAGATCCGGGCGTGAGGACCCCGGATTCGGCCACGGCTGGGTCGGAGCAACTCCACGGGCGGCCATGGCGGACCTGCGACGGGGACAGAGAGAGACGTTGAGGCAGGAGAGAGAGAGAAAACGGAGGAGGAGAGGACGATGGAGTAGGGAGGCGGCGAGGCTCCAGCCTGGAAGGTCGCTGGCGGCGGCTCCGGCCTGCGGCGCGGGAGCAGCGAGGCTCCGGCGAGCGGGTCGGCAGGAGGAGGGGTGCGGGGAGCGAGCGCTCTCGGGCGGCGCGCGGCTGAGATCCGGGCCCCGAGCGGGCTTCGATGGGCTTCAGCGGGTCCCCCGCGGGCCTGGGCGGGCCAGCGGCGCTGGAGGGGGATGGGGGACGCGTGGAGGCGCGTGAGTGGAGGGGAACGGCGCACTGGGTGACGTGGCGCGCCTGGATTGGTCCGGGGCGCGGCGGCGGCGCCAAGTGGCGGGCTGCGGCTGGCGGCGGTGGAACCGAGGTGGGAGGTGGCTGGCTGCGCGGAAATTGAGGGAGGAGGTTGGTGGAGGCCAAAAATGGCAAGGGAGGCGTCTATATATAGATAGGAGCTAGGGTTTGAGGGTTTGGGGGCGTTTCTGGACCCTCCGATCGCGATCCCACGGTTCCGGTCGGAGGGGGGTTTAGGTGGCTGCAAGTGGGCTGTGAAGAGGGGTTGGGCTAAGAGGAAAGAGGAGGAATGCAGCCCAGCGGCTATTTCCGGAGACCGAAAACGTCCGACGAATAAACCGGCAACGGTGCCGCTATGACTGATGGTTGGGCTATCAAACGAGCTCCGAATGCGACGAAACTTGACAGGCGCTCTGTCTACACTATAATAAGACCACACGCCAAGTTGCATCCCATTCCGAGAACATTTTTATGCCACTTATAAAATAATATCTCGGAGGTGCCGCGGGCGCGTGCGAGTGTGTCTGGACTCCGAACGGACAACGGAGAGAACCGGCGGAACCCGAACGGATGCAAGTTTTGAAAAACATGCGGATGATATGAAGATGATGACATGGCAATATGCAACACGCAAGCAAATGACATGGCAATGACGGCGAATAACTGGCAGACACCTGGCGCATCAAAACCGGGGCGTTACATTGTCTCACCTCAAGAGTTTCTCGTAGTCGTAGAACAGGATAGCCACTGAGTCACAGCTGGCTTGCTGCAACTAAACCCCACATTACCCTCTTGATACAAATGCATGTATGATAGGATCTGATGTAAGTCTTGCTGAGTACCTTTGTACTCATGTTGCTTTATTTATGTTTTTGCAGCGGAGACTTCGGTCTTACTAGTGTTCTCGTGGACTTCGACGAGTAGCTTGAACCTCAGCTACGATCTTGATCGGATGTTATAGATAGTCAGGCTCTTTAGCCTTTTTCATTTGTAGATGTCTATACTCAGACATGTAATGCTTCCGCTTGTTGCTTGTTTGCTCTGAATGTTGGGTCATGTGACCCCTGTTTGTAATAAATGCTATGATGGCTCTTCTGAGCCTTTATCTATATGAGTTGTTGAGTTATGCTGTGATGCCATGTTGTACAGCACATACTTGCATGTTATGCGTATGTGTAATGTGTATTGCTATGTGTGGGATCTGACTATCTAGTTGTTTATCCTTAGTGGCCTCTCTTACCGGGAAATGTCTCCTAGTGCTTCCACTGAGCCCTGGTAACTTGCTACTGCTCCGGAACACTTAGGTTGGCCGACATGTGTCCTTCTTCGATCCTGTGTTTGTCCCCTCGGGGAAATGTCACGCGGTGTCTACCGGAGTCCTGTTAGCCTGCTACAGCCCGGTTTACCGGAGTCCTGCTAGCCCAGTTGCTACAGCCCGGATTCACTCGCTGATGACCGACACGTTCGATGATGGGTCATGTATGCATGTCCCTGTAAGTTAGTGCCACTTTGGGTTCACGACTAGCCATGCCAGCCCGGGTTGTTTGTCATATGGATGCTGGCGACACTATCATATACGTGTACCAAAAGGCGCAAACGGTCCCGGGCATGGTAAGGCGACACCCGTGGGAATACCGTGCGTGAGGCCGCAAAGTGATATGAGGTGTTACATGCCAGATCGGTGTGGCATGGAATCGGGGTCCTGACACGGCAGCAAGGAAGACGAAGGCAAGAAGGGCTTGGTAACCTCACTGCTCCTCATCGCCGCCTATCTTATAGGCAAAAGGGAAACCAAAACACCCCCACCCTCGGGAATCACCACATCAGCTCCGATGCAACCATTTAGAATGGTAACTCAACACCCCACGCAAGCATGCCTTGGTTCCCAAACCTCCTAATGGCATCACGAACATTGGACAGCAAGACTTGGCGTACCGGCCCCTGTTTCGTCCCTTGCCCTCAGTCAATTAGAGGGCCAAGGACCATGAGAATCTTTATCCTTGCAGTCGGTGGACCTTCGGTCAACATGGCGTACCATGAGAATCTTTCTCCTTGCAGTCGGTGGACCTTCGGTCAACACAGCGTACCATCAACTGATCGTTGGTCAATACTCGAAAAGGTTGGTCCTCAAATGTCTTGATCCAAGGTTTCACCTTCACATGGGAGCGAGTAGATCAAACAAGTCCCACGCAACCTCCCGGCAAGTAGGTCACGCGGCACTCGGGGGCTACTAACAAGGACACAACATAAGGGCATGCCTGTCAACCAGAGGGCTCAACACATCCCATGATCAGGCGTGGAGTCAACCACTCGAGCCTAGCAGTCGGTCAGGCATCGTGCCTACTTGGGAGGCATGGTAATGAGAGCTACCAGCGCACGACATGGTCCGACAGGACCAAGGGGCGCAACCCACAGATAATCCAACTCGAGTCGATAATCGTACCTTAGTTTGCAATATTGTCATGTCTGAGAGAAGAGATGCAGTCTCCTTCTGATACTCAAGGACGTCGCCCTTCATGGATAGGAGGTCTTGGTATTCGGCCTCATCCATGCTTGGGTTTCCTCTTCACATTTTCACATCTAAATGATCCAAGAAGGAATTTCACATTGAGACTTGCTCAACAAACTGCCCTAGTGGGAATTTCATGTTGAGACTTGCTCACAACCCGCCCTAGCGATCAAATCTCACCGCAGCAACCGGGACGCCGACAAGGTCTACAGAGCGAATCTTGTATGGAATTTTACAAGGAAAAAAATTCCCCAACAACCACATTGGTGGCTTCTGAACTACACCTGAATGGAATCGTCGTCGTCTAATCACGGCCACACAAAGTTCAAAACCGTCGTTGCAAAAGGGGGGGTTCTACAAGAGATCTCAACAACGCTTGCTCCATAACTCGATTGGCCTCCGAGGAATTCTTGCTCTGAATACCAATTTGTCAAACCATGCATCACCGGTGGATTTCAACAGATATTCATACACATGTATCTCACAGTTCTAGCTACAAGGTGTTGGAAATATGCCTTCGAGGCAATAATATTGTATTACTATATTTCCATATTCATAGTTAAGAGTTTATATTCCATGCTATAACTGTTAGGATCCTAGAATATGCGGTTTAATGGAAAACTCATATGCACATGTGGAATGATAAACGGTAACAATAGGTTCCCGATCTCGCCACTAAGACTGGCTCAAGTGTTGTTGGTGATCACGTTTTTCGGATCTTAGGATATCATTAAGTGTAACGACAATCCTAGAACAACATTGAGGGTATGACGTTAGAAGAACGATCATATTGAATCGACCAAATACTTGTCTGTTATACTATGTGATTATATCGTCTGAAATCATCTGGTATAACACAGAGTGTTAGCATGAGTTTTAGTTCCTCGGACCATGAGAGTGTCTCAGTCACTTCCTACCAGACGGTGGGCTTTGGGGTTGCTCAAACGTCATCTGTAACAAGGTGATCATAACGACAACTTTCATGCACACCGGAAAGTTTGACAAGTGACTAGACAGCTCGAGAGTGCGATTTGCTCCTCCAACAATGGGGAGATATTCTTAGGGCCTTCTCGGTGTGACGGCATCCATCATCAGCTGGCCAAACACGGGTGACTAAGTCACGGGGATGCCGGAACACGTCAACGAGAAAGAACAAAACCGGTAACGAGAGCAACAGTATAGTGAGCATGGTGATGACTCAAGAGGATACCGATGCACACGTGGTTTTGTTAAGTATCGTGAAGCAAAGGGAACATCACATGATAACCAAAGGTTCACTCAAATATCATTCGTATAATCACAGCGACCGATATGGATGTCCATGGTTCCGCTATCGGTCATTGAACGAAAAGTTTTCGTTCATGTCTATGGTTTACCGAACCTAAGGGGTCACAAGCTTAAGGTAATCACGATCTACTGAGTGTTAGTAGGACGAGAATGATGAGAATATATTTGTGGAATTGTTTCATTAATATCCGAAATAGCTCTGAGAGGTTCCGGAAGCGTTTCGGGTTCACCGGAAGGGTTTCGGTGAATATTGGGTATTACCGATTAATATATATATGTGTGGAAAATGTTTCTGGGGATGTTAAATTATATACATCATGGTCTAAAAATGTTTAAAACAAATATATATTTAATTTAATATCAATGTGAGGGTGATGTTCTTGCTATGCTTCCCCCGAGTGTTGCTTCGGTTCAGTTCATTGACGACATGGTGTCGCTTTCTACAAGGTTCTGACAATCTCTCAACTCTGGTTGTGGACAATTTGCTAACAGTTCCTTGGGCTTCACCATAGTCAAGAATAGTGAACCGTCGCGTACGCAAGAGGGCGATGAAGATGGATGATCTTCTAGGGGGTCACATGTATTAGACTTAGTTTAGTGTGGGGGAACGAGATTTTTAATTAAGTCTCTTCTTTCACACACCACGAAAGTTAATCTGGCAACAAGGATTATCACTTTATGGTGTGCATGTAGGTAGTTAGGTTTATTCGAAAACCCTAGAAGCCACGTAATTAAATTTTCCAAACCGATTAGAGGACGTCTAACTTGGTTTTGCAGGGTTTGCATATGATGTGGTATAGCCTTCGTCATAATAATGAGTTTATGTATGAGATGGTTATATGTTGTAATGTTAAGTGGATCGAGATTAGGATTTGTCACTCCGAGTATCGGAGAGGTATCTCTGGGACCTCTCGGTAATACACATCATAAGAAGCCTTGCAAGCAAAGTGGCAAAGGAGTTAGTTGCAAGTTGATGTATTACCGAACGAGTAAAGAGACTTGCCGGCAATGAGATTTAACTAGGTATGAAGATATCGATGATCGAATCTTGGGGTAACATACCGATGGACAAAGGGAATTACGTATGTTGTCATAACGTTCGACCGATAAAGATCTTCGTAGAATATGTAGGATCCAATATTGGCATCTAGGTTCCGCTATTAGTTATTGACCAAAGAGGTGTCTTGGTCATGTCTACATAGTTCTCGAACCCGTAGGGTCCACACGCTTAACGTTCGTTGACGATATAGTGTTATATGAGTTATATGATTTGGTGTCTGAATGTTGTTTGGAGTCCTGGATGAGATCATGGACATGACGAGGAGCTCCGTAATGGTACGGAGGTAAAGATTGATATATATGACGATATTATTCGGACACCAGAAGTGTTTCGGAGTGTACCGGGTAGTCATCGGAATACAAGAGGGGGTACCGGACACCCCCGGGACGGTAATGGGCCTATTGGCCCATTAGAGGGGAGCACACCAGCCCACAAGGGGCTAGCGCACCCCCTATGGCAGCCGTCCAAGTGGGAGAAAGGAAAGGAGGATTCGGCCTCCCCCTTCCTTCCCTCTCCCCCCTTTTCCCTTTTCCCCTCCAGCAAATATGGAAGGGGGGCGCGGGCAAGGGCAGGAGCCCAAGTAGGATTCGGCCCTAGTTGGAGCACCCCTTGGCCTCTCCCCTCCCCCCCCCACCTATATATATGTGGGAGGGGGCTCCACACATAACCGTAACAATTGCTTAGCCATGTGTGGCGCCCCTTCCACCGTTTACACCCTCGGTCATATTTTTGTAGTGCTTAGGCGAAGCCCTGCGGAGATAACTTCACCATCACCGTCACCACGCCATCGTGCTACTGGAACTCATCCACTACTTGGTCGTCTTGCTGGATCAAGAAGGCGAGGACGTCACTGCGATGAACGTGTGTTGAACGCAGAGGTGTCGTACATTCGGTACTCGATCAGTTGGATCACAAACAAGTTCGACTACATCAACCGCATTACTAAACGCTTCTGCTTACGGTCTACGAGGTTACGTAGACACACTCTCCCCTCTCGTTTCCATCTCCTTGATAGATCTTGCATGTGCGTAGAAGAATTTTTGTTTTCCATGCAACGTTTCCCAACAGTCCAAACAATAAACCGAAGATGTTTTAGGGATGTTCGGAGATGGTCCAGACCCATCGGTCACGACTGCTTGGGTCGGGTTCGGGACAACTTTCGGACGTGCGCAAGGGGTTTGACAAAAGGTCATGGAGGCAAGAGGGTTTGATGGGCTCTGATAAGATAGAGAAGTGAGCGGTCCGGTTTATCTGAGAGAAGGTCACAAGAGACAAGGACGAAGCGGCAACTACGAGCGGATGCAATTTTATGAAAACATGTGGATGCAATGCTCATGATGACATGATGAAATGCAACAAACAAATAAAACACACGGAGACAATGAAATAACTAGAAGGCAACTGGAGCGTCGGCCTCGGGGTGTTACACGCGACCAGGAAGAACAGTGAAGAGCCAGCCCCCTCGTGCCTTCCCCATAAAAATGTTCGTCGACGATATAGTGTTATATGAGTTATATGATTTGGTGACTGAATGTTGTTCCGAGTCCTGGATGAGATCATGGACATGACGAGAAGCTCCGTAATGGTACGGAGGTAAAGATTGATATATATGACGATATTATTCGGACACCAGAAGTGTTTCGGAGTGTACCGGGTAGTCATCGGAATACAAGAGGGGGTACCGGACACCCCCGGGACGGTAATGGGCCTATTGGCCCATTAGAGGGGAGCACACCAGCCCACAAGGGGCTAGCGCACCCCCTATGGCAGCCGTCCAAGTGGGAGAAAGGAAAGGAGGATTCGGCCTCCCCCTTCCTTCCCTCTCCCCCCTTTTCCCTTTTCCCCTCCAGCAAATATGGAAGGGGGGCGCGGGCAAGGGCAGGAGCCCAAGTAGGATTCGGCCCTAGTTGGAGCACCCCTTGGCCTCTCCCCTCCCCCCCCCACCTATATATATGTGGGAGGGGGCTCCACACATAACCGTAACAATTGCTTAGCCATGTGTGGCGCCCCTTCCACCGTTTACACCCTCGGTCATATTTTTGTAGTGCTTAGGCGAAGCCCTGCGGAGATAACTTCACCATCACCGTCACCATGCCATCGTGCTACTGGAACTCATCCACTACTTGGTCGTCTTGCTGGATCAAGAAGGCGAGGACGTCGCCGAGATGAACGTGTGTTGAACACGGAGGTGTCGTACATTCGGTACTCGATCAGTTGGATCACAAACAAGTTCGACTACATCAACTGCATTACTAAACGCTTCTGCTTACGGTCTACGAGGTTACGTAGACACACTCTCCCCTCTCATTTCCATCTCCTTGATAGATCTTGCATGTGCGTAGAAGAATTTTTGTTTTCCATGCAACGTTTCCCAACAGTCCAAACAATAAACCGAAGATGTTTTAGGGATGTTCGGAGATGGTCCAGACCCATCGGTCACGACTGCTTGGGTCGGGTTCGGGACAGCTTTCGGACGTGCGCAAGGGGTTTGACAAAAGGTCATGGAGGCAAGAGGGTTTGATGGGCTCTGATAAGATAGAGAAGTGAGCGGTCCGGTTTATCTGAGAGAAGGTCACAAGAGACAAGGACGAAGCGGCAACTATGAGCGGATGCAATTTTATGAAAACATGTGGATGCAATGCTCATGATGACATGATGAAATGCAACAAACAAATAAAACACATGAAGAGAATAAAATAACTGGAAGGCAACTCGAGCGTCGGCCTCAGGGTGTTACACGCGACCAGGAAGAACAGTGAAGACCCAGCCCCCTCGTGCCTTCCCCATAAAAACGTTCATTGACGATATAGTGTTATATGAGTTATATGATTTGGTGACCGAATGTTGTTCGGAGTCCTGGATGAGATCATGGACATGACGAGGAGCTCCGGAATGATCCGGAGGTAAATATTGATATATAGGACGATGTTATTCGGACACTGGAAGTGTTTCGTAGTGTACCGAGTAGTCATGGAATACCGGAGGGGGTATCGAACACCCCTGGGACGGTGCCATTAGAGGGGAGAACACCAGCCCACAAGGGGCTGGTGCACCCCCTATGGCAGCCGTCCAAGTGGGAGAAAGGAAAGGAGGATTCGGCCTCCCCCTTCCTTCCCTCTCCCCCCTTTCCCTTTTCCCCTCCAGCAAATATGGAAGGGGGGCGCGGGCAAGGGCAGGAGCCCAACTAGGATTCAGCCCTACTTGGGGAACCCCTTGGCCTCTCCCCTCTCCCCCCCCCCCCACCTATATATATGTGGGAGGGGACGCCACACATAACCGCGACAATTGCTTAGCCATGTGCGGCGCCCCTTCCACCGTTTACACCCTCGGTCATATTTTCGTAGTGTTTAGACGAAGCCCTGCGGAGATAACTTCACCATCACCGTCACCATGCTATCGTGCTACCGGAACTCATCCACTACTTGGCCATCTTGCTGGATCAAGAAGGCGAGGACGTCACTGAGCTGAACGTGTGTTGAACGCAGAGGTGTCGTACGTTCGGTACTCTATTGGTTGGATCGCGAAGAAGTTTGACTACATCAATCGCATTACTATACACTTCTGCTCACGGTCTAGGAGGGTACATAGACACACTCTCCCCTCTCGTTTCCATCTCCTTGATAGATCTTGCGTGTGCGTAGAAGAATTTTTGTTTTCCATGCAATGTTTCCCAACAGTCCAAACAATAAACTGAAGATGTTTTAGGGATGTTCGGAGATGATCCAGACCCATTGGTCACGACTGCTTGGGTCGGGTTCGGGACAGCTTTCGGACATGTGTGAGGGGTTTGACAAAAGGTCATGGAGGCAAGAGGGTTTGATGGGCTCTGATAAGATAGAGAAGTGAGCGGTCCGGTTGATCTGAGAGAAGGTCAGCAGAGACAAGGATGAAGCGGCAACTACGAGCGGATGCAATTTTATGAAAACATGTGGATGCAATGCTCATGATGACATGATGAAATGCAATAAACAAATAAAACACACTATGACAATGAAATAACTGGAAGGCAACTGGAGCGTCGGCCTCGGGGTGTTACACGCGACCAGGGAGAACAGTGAAGAGCTAGCCCCCTCGTGCCTTCCCCATAAAAAATAACTGCGAACGGACGCTGCTCATTCGCTCTTGTTCTCCCCCGCTCCTTCTTCTTCTACCCACCAGAAACAGTTTTGCCGCCTCCGCCGCTGCCGCCGCCCTCACACCAACCCAATCCTCCCTTACTCTTCTCGAGTAGGAGAAGGAGAAGAAGAAGGAAGAAGGAGGAGAAGAAGGAGGAGAAGAAGAAGGAGAAGAAGGAGAAGGAGAAGCAGAAGAAGAAGGATAAGGAGGAGGAGGAGGAGGAGGAGGAGGAGGAGGAAGAGGAGGAGGAAGAGTAGGAGGGGAGCAGAAGAAGAAGAAGTCTGGGGTACTAAGGACCCCGTTCTTAGGGTCTGTTTAGTTTCAGTCATCGAACGGAATGGCACGGGTCCGACCCGTCCCAGGGCCAGGTTCTCGCGTTTAGATCAGGAACGGACTAGAACCCACTCGTTCCCCGAAAGAGAATATTCCACCAATATCCGGAACGCGCTCGTTTCTCCAATTTGGTGGAACGACGCGGAACGACCTCTCACCCACTCCACATCCCCTACCGATGCACTCTCCGTCTCCCCAACCCCTCTCGTCTCCTGTTGCTCCTCCGCGCTCCTCTCTCCAAGCCCGACGGATGAGCAGCGGCGACCAAGCCATCGGATCCACATCTGGGCGCGGTGACCAGGGCAGCGGATCCACAACAGGGCAGCGACGTCCTGATCTGCTAGGAGACGGCGGCGACTTGACGTCTTGATCTGATGAGGCGGCGGCCATCCCCTTGCGAGCTGCGACGACCATCCCCTTTTGAGCTCCGACGGCCACCTATCCGGCTACCCCACGCAATCACTGCCCGTCGCTGGCTGCAACAGGGAGCAATTTTTCTTGATTGAAATCCAATCGAATATAAATAGTCACAAAACTTTGAGCAAAATTTCCTTGATTGTGTGCCCATTCATGATTTTTTACCCGTCTATGTCCTCTCAATAGGAAACAATTCAACGTAAATATTCAATTGAGAGAATACCATATTTGGTGTCAATGTACAATTTGATATAAATGCTATGGTAATTTCAATATTATGTTTCCAAAAATACAAAGATTTTATACTTTCATATTGTATATTTGTGCATATGAGATGCAGTCTCATCATTTTTATACAGGAGATGTTTTGAACTGAATTCATTCCATTCCATCACTCAAACCAAACGCTGAAACATAACCATTCTATTCCATCAAATATCTCAACCAAACACACGAACAGAACCGACCCATTACACTGGAATGGAACCATGACATTCCATTCCACTTCGTTCCCGAACCAAACCCACCCTTAGTGCACCGACAGACGCCTCCTAGAGATAAGATGGAAGCAATTCCTATCTAATCCCAAACAATCTCTAAACGAGAAAGCTAACTTCCAAACGATCGGAATGTAACGACAGGTCCGACCCGGCGACCGCTCGATCCACTTCTCCCGCGCGACAACCGCTCGATCCTCTTTTTTTCAGTCTCGCGCGTGAAAAGAAAGAAAAGGTGCTACTGATGGTTGAGGCCGTAGCACACTACCAGCTGAGCTAACTTTTTGTTCTGGTTTTTTTATGCAAATTAGATGTATTTTATACCTTATTAAATGAGTGCAAAAGAAAACCAAATCGATCCGCTTCTCTCACGCCACAAACCGCTCGATCCTCTTTCTTTCAGTCTCGTGTGAAAAAAGGGGCCCTAATAGAGAATTGAACACACAACCTATTGGTTGAGGCCATAGTGCGCTAACAGTTGAGCTAAGTTTTTGTTCTGATTTTTTATATAGATTAGATGGATTGTATACCTTATTAAATGAGTGGACAATAAAATCGTGCTTACTTTGACGAGTGGACAAAACCATCTGATCCGAGTTTTTTAAAGGCTTGATGCATCGTGTTATACTTTTCCTTTTTCATATGATGAACATTATCTAGAGAAATAAATGTTCCACACCCTATAAAATTCGAACAACAGTCTTTTTCACATGTGTCACAAAAAAGAGTTTGTTTTGAAACATCGCTAATAAATTCTTCGTAAAGGTCCTGATAATTTATGCACCACAAACTTGATAGCTTGCATAGAAACATCGCAGTAGCTTCTTTTTACCTGAAAAAACTATTAAAAACATCCTGAGTAACCTCTGTGTAAATAGCATGATAATATACGTGTCACGGACCTGATAACTTACATATAAATACCATGATAACATATAAGCCAATGGAAAAAACTGTTCAAACATACTCTGATAAGTTTTGTGTAAGTACCGTGGTGACTTACGTATCACATACCGAGCCATTAACACAATTAATTATCCAGATATAGAGGTAGTCTCTCCTCCAAGAAAAGGCGGGTAGGGTTTCTTCCGCTCGTCGTCGGCGTCGTCGATCTACCATGTCTCTTGTGGCCTTAGCGCGATGGGTGCGCGGTGGATCCCGGCTGTTGCCGGCGAGAGGGCTCAATTTTTTGGTGCTTTAAATTTTGTTAGGGTTTGTGTCTCGCTCGGGAAGACGAGACGGCGGCAGCTTCTTGAAGTTATCGAGCTAGATGTACTATAGTTATCAACATGGTTATTTTGTAGTTATCGGGCTAGATGTACTATAGTTATCAACATGGTTATTTTGTAGTTATCGGGCTCGATGTACTATAGTTACCAACATGGTTAATTTTTTGTAGTTATCTGGCTACATGTGATACAAGTCGGGTAACTTATGCGGAAATAACATGCTAATTTACACATCACAGACCTGATAACTCATGCACAAACACCGTGATAACTTTGACCCAAGAGAAAAAGTTGTTGAACACATCCCGATAGCTTCTGCGTATATAGCATAATAACTAATACACCACGGACTTGATAACTCATGCACAAACACGATGATAACTTTGACCCGGGAGAAAAAGTTGTTGAAGACATCCCGATAGCTTCAGCATAAATAGCATGATAATTTACACCCACATGCGCAAACACCATGATAACTTTGCCTGGGGAGGTGTTTAAAAACATCCCCAATAACTTCCATATAAATAATATGGTACTGTAGGCACCATATACACGATAACTTACACATAAATACCGCGGTAAGTTTGAAGGGGGTGGTGGCAGGGGAGAAAGTTGTTTGAAAACATATCCCCCCCCCCCCCCTCCCGACAAGTTCCGTATAAATATCACGACAATATACGCACCGTTGACTTGATAACTCATGTACAAACACCGTGATAACTTTGACCCGGGGAGGAACTTGTTTGAAAACATACCCTCGATAACTTATGCGAAATAGCATGGTAATATACATACCACAGGCATGTTAACTCACGCACAAACATCGCGGTAACTTTGTACTAAGAAAATAGTTGTTGAAAATGTACCACCATAACTCATGTGTAAATAGCATGATAATAGACACACATCAGACCTGATAACTTACTTAGCCCAGCCTTGGTAACTATTTGCATGAAAAAAAGTCGTCAGAACATGTCAACATGAGATCTAGTTTCAAAGGTCCCGTCGCCATGGATTTTATATGTGAAAACAAATTTTCTATGGGACCAATGATTTTGAGCTATAAAACATTTTGAAGTCTCAAACAGGGAGGACTAGGATGACATTAAAAAATTCTCTAATGCATGCACACATGTGCTTGTGAAAAGAATGTTGGAGGAACTTTTTTTTATGCCCCGGTAATTTCTATGTAAACAACATGATAACTTATGCATCATAGGCATGATGGCAACTTCTTACCAGAGAAAAAAAATCATCGAAATGTATCGCCATGGGATGATCTTTTATGTGAAAACAGTTTTTCAATCAAAGGATGATTTGAGTTACAAAACATTTTAAATTTTTGAATTTGATGGAATCTCTGCTCACATTAGCAATTTTGTCTTACATGCATGCATGTAGCAATTAGGGGAAAATAATACTGAATGAGTTTGGTTTAGGAAAAAACAGGAGCACGGCGTACACCTAGTAGATATACTACTTGATCAAATCGTCTGGATATGTAGCTAACTTCCGACTATTCAAAAGTTAGCACAGTCCATCTTTAAATACCAAATACTCCTTCCGTCCAAGAATACTTGTCGCAGAAATGCATAAAAATAGATGTATCTAGAACTAAAATATGTCTAGATACATCCATTTCTTCGACAAGTATTTCCGGACGGAGGGAGTATTCTCAACACTCCCATTGTGCGGCGCTTGCTGAAACTTGAAAATTGCACTTAACAGATAGTAAGTGAAAGATACATCTGCAAGTGCCCTCGCCGTACCAACTTTGAAGACCACAATGGCGTGCCGCTAGAAACAGCTCAAGAAACCTATGGTTGAGGATCACCCCACGAGACCTAGTGACTAATGAAACCGATGGTTGGGGCATCATCCCACGAAACGTAGCTTGCAATCTTTCACCACTGGCCAGAGGGTTGGCGGTGTGCTTTCATTAGTAATGTAAAGTTGGGTTCTTGTTCCATTATGTGTCTCCAACAAAACACCAAGCTAGTAATCATCGCAGAAACGAGAAACGGGGAGACAACAAAAGAACACTTTGGTGCACCCGCTCCAGTGAGCACTATATTTTCAATAGTGCCAAAATGGTATTCTGAAGTTTCAAAAAAAAACCCAAAAAAACTAAATGCTCATATGGATGTAGACTGCATGTGTAATTTTTTGTGACTTTTTTGTGATGAAATACTACCTCCATCAGAAAGTTTATTAGGCCTGACCGTACCCTCGATAGTCAATCCATTCGAAAATGCAATAATCTTCTACGGGCATAAATGATCCAGTCTCGTCCTCTAAGGCAATGACAGTTTGGTTCCTCAGTTAAATCACAGTCTCTTCGGTTTGGCTGATTGAATCAGTCTGACTCGTGGCTTTCACTTCTATACTTTCTTCATTCTCTTCACTCCGAAATTGATTCTCCAGAACCTCGTATATATTGTCCGGTGGGCATTTGTCTGCATGATTCCTAGGGTTCTCCTGGCAAAAGCACTCTGGCCATGAGTTTGTATAGAAAGGTTCCGGATGAATGCGCTTGTGGGGGCCACCAATATATGTCTTCATCATGACCTGCCTCACTCGCTCCTCAAAACCAGCTGTCGAGCCTACTTCCCTGTCCATGAATATCGGAGCAAGGGCCTTCCTGTTTGGCGTGATGGTGGTACGGAAACCATAGTATAGGCGGTGACCAATGAGGTTGTTTGCAAAGTTGCTTGGGCCATCATATGTGGGCATAAAATTGTCTGATAGGAGACAGACCATGTAATCAACTGCAGAACCTGCCAGCCCACGGGTATTTTCTTCCAGCTTTCCAGGTCCAACGGAGCTATGGTTTTCTAGGCGCGGAAACATAGCCTTGAAGGGCCTCATGAAGCGTTTCCCACCAAAGAGCTCTCCAGAAGCAAGGTAAATGTGTGTTGTATTATCAAAGCCCAGTGCACGAAGGATAAGACCTACCTGCACAACAACATTAATGTTTATTTGAATTAGCCATGTGAAGTTTTCTTCAACCAAGAAGTTCAGCTATGAAATGTACATATTTTAATGTCTGAACAATTTTGAAATGTTTACCAAGCATATGCTGTTTTCCTGCATATGCTTCAAACTTTCCTTCCTACTCCCTCCGTCCCAAAATAAGTGTCTCAACTTTGTACTAACTTTAGTACAAAATTGTACTAAGCTCGAGACATTTATTTTGGGACAGAGTATAATTAATCTTAGTCCATCAAAATGTCCCATTTACAACATGATAGTATATGGCATGCATGGAAGGAAAACTGCATCGCAGCTCTCGGGTGCCACACCCCCCTATATGAATATAGCATTAAAAAAATCAGAAAATTTCAAAAAATTCTGAAATTTTGGGATATCAAACCTGGGTGCCCATTGTACACCAGTATTCAGTTTCGTGGGGAATGAGTCGCCATTGTATCCGTGGCGAAGAAAATACGGTCCATCCAATTTTCTTTTTCCTATACATAGGGATTTTTTAACTTTTTTTACCTAGATTACCAAGGGCATCCATTCCCCGCCAAACTGAACACGGGTGTACAGTGGGGACCCAGATTTGATATTCCAAGATAGACTAGAATAGTCAAACAGTGGTGTAGATCAGAGTATATGGATCTTGCTTTCAGAGGAATTAAGGTGGAGGTACAGAATAGCAATTGTGCACCAAGCTTTCTGTCAAGCCAGCTATATATTAGACTAAAAATGGGTCCACTTTTCAACCCTGAACCCTAAAACCATAGGAGTTGCAACCTCGAAGTATCAAAACCGTCTACTTCGCAATCTCGGGTGTTTATACAAGTGATTTTGGCTGACATGGATAGTGCATGTCTGTCATGTCATGTCATCAAACAAACCACTTCACGCTGACGGAACGGGTAAGGTTTGTGTTACCACAGTAAGCTCTTGCCTTCACCCGTGCCATATTTCACCATCTATCTATATCTTTCCCTGTTTGATGATGTGGCAAAGAAATGGCATCAACAGTCTGACACCAGTCAAGTCTTGATATCACAACAGTGGGTTTCGAAGAGAAATACTTGGGCCCTCCGGTACATCAAGGACAAGTTTAGCAAAAGATGTTTGGATTGGAGTGAGAAGTACCTCTCTGATGGTGCTAAGGAAGTTCTTATCAATCCATGGTGCAAACAATCCCAACTTATGCAACAATATTTTCAAGTTTTCGCTCGCCAAGGTCCTGGCCAAGCTGCTTTCGCTCCGCCTAGCGCCCAAGCTCAACAACCTGGTCAGGAACGTCCAAAACGCGTTCATCCCCGGGCAAAGCCTTCACGACAATTTCATCCTGGTGCGCCAATCCGCGCGTCTGTTTGCACCAGCTCGGTGCCCCCCGCGTGCTTCTGAACCTTGACTTGGCGCGTGCCTTCGACTCCGTCTCGTGGCCGTTCTTGTTCGAGGTGCTGCGATGCCATGGCTTTGGCAACCGCTTCCTCGATTGGATCGCTCTACTCCTGTCGTCGCCAGCACCAAGGTTCTCTTGAACGGAACCCCCGGACCCGCGATCTGGCACAGCTGTGAGCTGCGCCAAGGTGACCCCGTATCCCCACAACTCTTCGTCCTGGCTGTCGATACGCTGGGCAGGCTCTTCGATCGCGCGGTCGACCTCCGTGTTATGCAGCAGTTCCATCCATGCCGCACCATACCTACCATATCTCTCTACGCCAACGACATTATTCTCCTATGCCACCCCTCGCCGGGTGATATCGCGGCGGTGAAGGAAATCTTGTTCTCTTTGGGCGCGCCTCCGGCCTGCACATGAACTTCCAGAAGAGCGCCTCAGCCCTCATCCGATGTGACACCGAGGATGCCGCCCATGTCGTCGAGCGCCTGGGATGCCCCATCGTCGAATTCCCGCTAACCTACCTGGGCATCCCGCTCACGCTGCGTCGCCCCACCGCTGCCCAGCTTCAACCTGTCGTCGACAAAGTCGCTGGGAAGTTACCCTTCTGGAAGGCGTGGCTCATGAACAAAGCCGGCCGCCTTGCCTTCGTCAAGGCTGTCCTGAGCGCGATCCCCATCCACCAGCTCCTTGTGCTCGCGCCGCCAAGGAAGACCATCAAGCTCTTGGAGAAGATCAAAAGAGGATTCCTTTGGGCTGGCCGTGTTGAGGCCAATGGTGGCAATTCCCACGTCAACTGGCGGCGCATCTGTCGGCCAATCCCGTTTGGCGGCCTCGGCGTCCATGACCTCGAGCGCACCGGCCTCACCTTGCGCACGTGGTAGCAATGGCTCAGCCGCGTCGATGATAGCAGGGCTTGGAACGGCCTTGACTTGCAATTCTTGCCTGAGGAGCGCGCGTTCTTCTTCGCCTCCACTACCATGACAATCGGCAATGGCCAGCATGCCCTGTTCTGGGAGGATAGATGGATCAACGGGCGAGCGGTCTGTGAGGTTGCGCCTCTCCTCTACGCTCGCATTCCCAAGCGACGTCACAAGTCCAGAACTGTTGCTGGCGGCCTCCATGCGAACCAATGGGCCACCAACATCCACGGCATGATTGGCATCCCGGAGATTGGCGAATACCTATGCCTTTGGCACATGATCGCCGAGACTACCCTCAATTACGCGTCGGACTGCATTCGCTGGAACTGGAGCGCGAATGGCGAGTACTCCGCCAAGTCTGCATACCTTGCCACCTTCCACGGTTCCACCCGCTGCCAGGCTTGGAGACTCACCTGGAAGTGCTGGACCGCCGCGTGTGCGCTTCTTCCATTGGCTTGCCAACCTTGACCATTGCTGGACGGCAGACCGCCTAGCGCGACGCAACCTGCCGCACCCACAGCGCTGCCCGCTATGCGATCAGGCTCCGGAGACGATTCATCATCTTCTCCTGGGATGCCCTTTCAGCCGAGAGGTGTGGCACGAGATCCTCTCATGGCTGCACCTCTCCTGCCCGCTGCCCAACGATGACGCCACTCTCCACGACTGGTGGCGCTCAGCAAGACAAGACAACCCTAAACCCATGCACAAGGGATTGGCTTCCACTGCCTTGCTTGTCCCTTGGATGATTTGCAAGCATCGCGATGGGTGCGTTTTTGAGGGCACCTCCCGTTGGTTACCTCCCTGGTCGCTAGGATTAAGGAAGAGGCTGCCTTCTAGGCCAGAGCAGGAGCTTTAGGACTCGACGCCATCCTGCCTCAGACTTGGGATGTCCACTAGTGTATCTGTACTCATCTTGTAAACTCGCCTCCTAGGAGGATTGTACCAAACTTCTTCTCTTCAATGCAATGAAACGCAAAAGTCTTTTGCGTTTTCTCGAAAAATAAAGTATTTTCAAGTTTTCGGCAGGGATGTGTGATATCGCAAATTACCCGGAAATTCTGGTGGGTTGATGTTAGGATCCCTCCTTGCCTATATGGGCTTGCCCCGTCCAGCTCATGGGCCTGGCCCGCTTGAGAACCACCAGACTACAAATACGGAAGAGGAGGCGACGAAGGAGGCCATCCAGTGGATCACGAACTGCTCGGCCGCGGCTACCTTCCTCTCTTTCCCCTACCTCCAGTTCTTCCCTGTTCTTCCCTAATTCGCTTGTAACCTCTGGTTGTAATTTGCTACTCTATATCAAACCTTCCTGAGAGAGACAGATTACGAGCAAGACTACAGCTAGCTCCTTACATCTGGTATTCAGAGCCAGGCACCACCCTTCCTTCCCAAAATTCTTCCATAATTTTTTATCACTACCACCATTCGAGAGAAGGCCATGGATCCATTGATCAGTGAATACCTCGAGCGGCTCAACGCCAGTCTCAACGCCTACACCAACACCACCAGGTCCCTCGCCGAGAAACTGAACGCCCTTGACATCAGTTGGGCCACCAGTTCGCCCGCCTTCGTCCACAATCCACCATTAGCGACCACTTCGCCGGAGAGCACAACCGACGCGTCGGCGCCCGTCCCTGATGTCTCCGGCTCCACCATCGAGGCTCAAGAGATCCCCACGATCGCTCATGATGCAGTCCTGGTTTGCACCGCGATGGTGCCCGTCACCTGTTCGACGGAGTGCTCGACCCATGTCATCACCATCGACAGCGTCGACAAGGTCCATGACGCCGCCACCGCCGTCCACCTCGAGCCAACAGTCGACCCCATCCACCAAGCAGTCGAGCAGCTCGCTCTGGTTGAGGCAACAACCTCCATTGGCACCACTCCCTCTAGTGCCGAGGTCGTTTCGACCGTGACGACCACCACCGACATTGACCCCAAGGCCGTCGTGCAAGAGCTCAATGCCCTCTCTGTCAACACCTCCACCCAAGTGATGAGCAAGGAGGACCATGGCAGCGTCCTCATCATCCCCAGCGACCTCTCTGCGTCGATGCTTACCACGTGTTCGACAAAATACTCTCATCATGACACCAACCTACTGAGGTATGTGATCCACCCAGCCGTGACTCCCTCATGGCTGTTGTTACGACCGAAGCCATGGCCATCATTTTGGAGAGATCATGCAGTTGGAAACGAGAAACGGCCATGGCCGTCATTAGCTTGCTCTCATGAACTGTGTCGGAAGTGTTAGAGTTATATTTATGATGACCTTTGACCTTTTGCATTCTGGCCTTTGGCCTCCCACTTGTACATGTATATATGTTGGCTTTAGCCTCCTCATAATACTAAGTTGCATCTTTCCCTAACATGGTATTAGAGCCTAGGCTTTCTCCGGCGCTGCAACTCGCCTGACGATCGATTCTTTTTCCAGTATTCTTCTCTCGATCGATCTCTTCTAAATCGATCTGTTTGCGGCAATCGATGCCAAGGACATATGCTGCCACTGGTCCCTCTCGTCCGTTGCTCTTCTGATCCAAGTCACTCAGGACGCCCGCCCTAATTTCTGGTCGATCAGGACGCCCGCGCAGGACGCCGGTCCCGCCTCCTCCCGGCCAAGCCGCTACCGCTCCGCCTCAGGCCGTGTGCGTCCGCGTCCACCCCGCTCCGCCTCCTCCAGGTCGCTCCGCTGCCGTACACGTCCGTCGGCCGCCGGTTCCTGCTGCCGCCTCAAGCCGTGCGCGCCCGCGTCCACCCCACTGCCCCTCCTCCAGGCCGCTCCGCTGCCGTACGCGTCCGCTGGATTCCGTCCAAGAACAGCCGCCGGTCGCGGGTCAACTGGATTCCCGTGATTCCCGTGCTAGACCGGCCACTGGGATTGGTTACATCTCAGGACGTGTATTTGACTGGGTGGACAGAATCGATGCACCTGCTCCCTCTGTGTGTGTGCGCGTCCACCCTACGCGGCGCGTGCATCGCTCTGCTTTGGGCTGCTTATGGCAGCAAGGCTCCAGTTGGCCTGCTTCTGCTTCCGGCTGTCTGGCTTTAGTTCTGTGATTGTTAAAAAAAGAAAAAAAAAGAAAGAGTTAAAAAAAAGAGGTGCAATGTTTTCGTCTGGTACGCCTCTCCCGCGCTGCCCGGTGTTTTTCGACGGTATTCTGTACATTAATCCCGTCTCGCACAAGCGCCTTTCCTTGGTGCTTGTTGCTCGTCCGCTTGGAGGTGGTGCTTGTCGCCCTACTTCGACACCTTATGCGACATCCGCCGGTGTTGCTGGCCGTTTTACATCGACTCCTTCGGCTTCCACGCGCGGCGGTGACCGCTCTACGCCGACTCCTCCCGCGGCTTCCGCGCGCGGTGGTGACGGCTCTACATCAACTCCTCTCGTGGCTTCCGTGCGCGGCGGTGACCGCTCTATGCCAACTCCTCTCGCGGCTTCCGTGCGCGGCGGTGACCGCTCTACGCCGACTCCTCCCGCGGCTTCCGCGTGCAGCGATGATCGCTCTACGTCGACTCCCCCATTGGCTTCCACATGTGGCTCTACATCGACTTGCTACTCGCGGTCGACTCTACACGCCGCTTCCACAGGTGGTGGCGACTGCTCGCCATCAACACGTGTTTCTACCTCGACCTCCTCTGTCGTGTCCCTATCTGCGCGTGAGATTGCGCAGTTGCGATGCCTGCTTGCTGCCTGGGATTCTTCACCGACAGGTTCTACAGTTTCCGTGATTGACTCTTCTGGCACTGAGAAACCACCTTATTCAGGTACATCCCCGTGGATTCTTAACACCAGAGCATCTTTTCATATGACTTATGATTCTTCCACTTTGACCTCCGTTCGACCTGTCGAGTCTCTTATTCGTGTTTTTACGGCTGATGGCACTCCCCTCCCTGTAGCTAGTCGAGGCACTCTTAGCACTTCTTCATTTCATGTTCCCTCTGTCGCTCATATTCCTCGACTTACCATGCAGCTCATATCTGGAGGTCAGATTGTTGACTCTAGTTGTCGGGTCATTCTCGACTTTGATTCGTGTTCTGTTCAGGATCGTCGCACAGGCGCCCTACTTGGTGCTGGCCCTCGACGCCCTGATGGTCTCTGGGAGCTTGATTGGCTTCATCTTCCCTCCGATGCCACCGGTGCCAGTTTCGCAGCCCCTGTTGCTGCATCTACCAGCTCTTTTCAGCAGTGGCATCATCGGCTTGGCCATTTATGTGGTTCGCGTCTCTCGTCCTTGGTTCATCGCGGTGTTCTGGGACCTGTCTCCGGTAACGCTTCGTTGGATTGTCTAGGTTGTAGGCTTGGTAAGCAGATTCAGCTACCCTATCCTCACAGTGAGTCGGTATCCGAGCGCCCTTTTGACCTCATTCACTCTGATGTTTGGGGTCCGGCCCCCTTCGCTTCGAAAGGGGGTCATCGCTACTATATTATCTTTATAGACGAGTTTTCTCGGTACACTTGGATCTATTTCATGTCGTCTCGTAGTGAGGTCTTATCTATATACAAAAAATTTGCTGCCATGGTTCATACACAGTTTTTCACTCCTATTCGTGTTTTTCGTGCAGATTCAGCTGGTGAGTATATCTCCCATGCGCTGCGAGGTTTCCTTGCTGAGCAGGGTACTCTTACTCAGTTCTCTTGCCCTGGTGCTCATGCTCGGAATGGTGTGGCTGAGCGCAAGCATCGTCACCTTCTTGAGACAGCGCGTGCAATGATGATCGCCGCCTCTCTTCCACCTCACTTCTAGGCTGAGGCTGTTACCACTTCCACCTATCTCATCAATATTCAGCCATCTGCTGCTCTACAAGGTGGTATTCCTCTCGAGCGTCTTTCTGGTCGTTCTCCTGATTATTCAGCGCTTCGTTTGTTTGGTTGCGTTTGCTATGTTTTGCTTGCCCCTTGTGTACGCACCAAACTGACTGCTCAGTCTGTTGAGTGTGTCTTTCTTGGATATAGTGATGAGCATAAGGAGTATCGGTGTTGGGATCCTATCGGTCACCGGATGCGTATTTCCTGGGATGTGACCTTTCATGAGTCTCGCCCCTTCTACCCGCGTCCATCCTCTCCCGCCTTTTCCACGGAGGACATCTCTTTTCTTACATTTCCGGATACACCTCCCTCTATGCCCAGTATTCCTACTCCTCGTCCCGCCGTTGCAGATCAGACGCCGTCCTCTCCTACATATGGGTTCTTCTTCCCCCTCCTCGCATGACTCTCCACCTTCACCATCGACACCTTCCACTTCTCCACCTTCATCACCGATACCTTCCACTTCTACACCTTCATCACCGTTATATTCTCCATCTCCACCTCCAGTGGTTCCACCTCTTCCCTCCTTTCCTTTCCATTATACTCGTCGTTCACGTGTTGTGGGTGAGTCTACTGATGTGCCCTCTACTTCCGGTGTGTCTTCCTCCTCTCAGCCGACTTACAGTCTTCGCTCTCGGCCTTGTCCGCCCCCTGACCGATATTCTCCTTCTTGCTATGGTCTTTCGACCGTTCTTCAGCCGACTTCTTATTGAGATGTTGTTGTTCATCTTGAATGGCAGTTTGCGATGGCAGAGGAGATTGCCGCCCTTGAGCGCACCGACACGTGGGATCTAGTTTCTCTTCCTCCCTGTGTTCGTCCCATCACTTGTAAGTGGGTCTATAAGATTAAGACCCGCTCTGATGGTTCTCTTGAGCGTTATAAAGCTCGTTTGTGGCTCGTGGTTTTCAACAGGAGCATGGTCGTGATTACGATGAGACTTTTGCTCCTGTGGCCCATATGACCACTGTCCGCACACTTCTCGCCGTGGCCTCTGTTCGCCATTGGTCTGTGTCTCAGATTGATGTGAAGAATGCCTTTCTAAATGGTGAGTTGCGTGAGGAGGTTTATATGCAGCCACCATCTGGGTATTATGTTCCTGATGGCATGGTTTGTCGTCTTCGCGGCTCTCTCCATGGCCTTAAGCAAGCCCCCCGTGCTTGGTTTGAGCACTTCACCTCTGTGGTGACTGCCGCTGGTTTTTCGCCCAGTGTTCATGATCTAGCGTTGTTTGTCCACCTTTCTCCTCGTGGTAGGACTCTTCTTCTGCTATATGTTGATGACATGATTATCACTGGTGATGACTCTGAGTACATTGCCTTTGTCAAGGCATGTCTTAGTGAGCAGTTTCGTATGTCAGATCTTGGTCCTCTTCGCTACTTTCTTGGGATTGAGGTTTCTTCTACCTCTGATGGCTTCTTTATTTCCCAAGAAAAGTATATCCAGGACCTTCTCACTCGTGCGGCTCTTAGTGATGAGCGCACCGCTGAGACTCCTATGGAGCTCAATGTTCACCTTCGTGCTTCCGATGGTGAGCCCTTATCTGATCCGACGCGTTATCGTCATCTTGTTGGGAGTCTTGTCTATCTTGCTGTCACTCGTCCAGATATCTCCTATCCTGTCCATGTTCTGAGTCAGTTTGTTTCTGCTCCCACTTCGGTTCACTATAGTCACCTTCTTCGTGTTCTACGATATCTTCGTGGCACGATCTCTCAACATCTCTTCTTTCCCCGTTCCAGCTCGCTAGAGCTCCAGGCCTATTCAGATGCTACAAGGGCTAGTGATCCTCGGATCGTCGTTCACTATTTGCTTACTGTGTTTTTCTTGGCGGTTCTCTCATTGCTTGGAAGACAAAGAAACAAACTGCAGTTTCCCGTTCGAGTGCAGAGGCTGAGTTGCGAGCTATGGCTCTATTGACGGCAGAGGTGACCTGGTTACGATGGTTGCTTGAGGATTTTGGTGTTTCTGTTACTACACCTACTACCCTCTTGTCAGACAGTACAAGTGCTATCAATATTGTGCGGGATCCTGTGAAGCATGAGCCTACCAAGCATATTGGGGCTTGTACATGTATATATGTTGGCTTTAGCCTCCTCATAATACTAAGTTGCATCTTTCCCTAATAGGAAGCACGTTGGACTGCTGTCACAAGATACTTTTCCTTTTTCTGGTGTTCCAAAATCGTTGAGAGAATCCTGGAAGTATTTGCACAGTATGCAGCTGAAGTGTGAACTACCGAATGAATACTATTCTATTGTTGACAATTTTGCTTCACTGGGGGCTATCGCTGTTAATACTGTTTGTGCATTGGTACCTCTTGAGCATCAGTTTACAGCTGTCCTTGAGCAGGGGCATTGGAATTTTTCTGAACATGTTGTTGTAGGTAGTTTTCTGGCATTCTCTGTGACAAGAGAGTGCCACAAAAGCTAAAAGGCAAATTCTACAGGACGGTTGTTCGACCCGCAATGTTGTATGGCGCTGAGTGTTGGCCGACTAAAAGGCAACATGTTTGGGACTAAAGGCTTTGTTGTTGTTGTTGCTGTTGTAGGTAGTTTTCCTAGGCCTAAAAAAATGCCAAGAGAAATTCCTCTTCCGAGTCAGCTGATAACTCAAATTATGGATGATCTGTACCTGGGTGTTGTGGAAAGGCGGTCACCTATTGTTTTTGTGCAGTTCTCTGGTATATTTCGTGCTCAACATGCACAACGGATGTTCAGGGTCAGTCAACAAAATGTCCATCTGAAGCTTCCAAGGCCATCTTGTTCTTGCGATTGCCGAGCAATGCAAGTGTGGTCAGAACTACCCAATGATCTTGCTGCATATCTGAATTCATGGACAACTAGTACATCTTGGCATTGCAATAAATGGTGTTCAGTTGTTGCGTTTGAGAGGTTCTCGGCTCATGGAGGTGAAGGAGAGGTACTTTGCCAAATGTGTTATGAGCTACTATCAATTCCAATTTTGTCTCTATGGTTAAGCTGCCCGCCACAACTATTACAACGCCCGTATTGTTGGTTCCCTTGTGCCATTCTGGCTGCTTGCCAGTGGGATTTAGATGTCATTTTTGCACATTATGGTAGCTTCTGGGCATGCAGCTTTGCACAATATGTTCTTCTCTCTGTTTGGGACACGTCTCAAGTGGCTTTCAGTACAGCCGGTGCACCTGTCAGGCCTATCGCTCAGCAGCTGAACAAGGGCAGTGGCATGGAGAGTGTGTTAGTACTATCCATAGAACAATTACAAGGGGAAACACCTCCCTGTACTATCCTAGTACTTCCCTTGCCGGGCTTCTCTACAAGCCACAAGTCATACGCATGGCGACCTTCAGTTTCATCTTATGCAGTATGCACTCAAGGGAATGTGCCGCTTAAGCTACCCTGGCCATCATTTTCATGCGTCTATAGAGCAGTTCAGTTCAGAGATGATCCTTCCCTTAAAACCTTGTTTGCTAGCACTAGTCTGGTGGACAAGCACATTTGGCTGCCTGAATATTATGCGCAAGTTCCATTGAAGCAAGCTCCTGAGGACTGGGCGTTCTTGTTCCGATTGAATCAGCAGCCCCACCTTGCATATTGAGGAATGGCAGACTCCAGTCAAAATAATCTGTGTGATTATACTGCGCGTACAACGTACAATTGATTCAGTACATCGCTTGGTACGGGGTATCTCAGCAATTATAAGGGCTGGTGCATGGTTCAACTCGAGATACAATGAAACGAATCGTCGGCCAACTGATACTAAAACACATGCAAGTTCCAATTGGCCAGAGTTGAGGGGAATTATTTCCAGGGAATTGGAACTGAGGCACTACAGACTGGGAGAATTCAGAGACCTCCTACATAAAATTATTTGCAGTTATTCAAGTACAATAATCAGGTTCCCATTTTGGGCCAGTGAAGTTACTATCCACAGATGTTTATGCACATGAAGCTTGGTATTACTGCATTTCTGACACTTGTATCAGGAGCAACCTCATGGGAATCACTTCTGAAGATGATACACTCAACACATATAGTCAGCTTGTTGGATGCGGCGAAGCCTGTGAGCCGCAAGCTTTGTGGGACATCGGTGACATTTGGGAGTCGCTGCCATATTCAAATCAGCGAACATTCTCTGCATATTTTGGAATTGTGGACTCTAGTTCAGCAAGAATGAGTATCCCCACTATACTTGAAGATGCTTCAGGGCATCACTGTGAGGTTCCCATCTGTGCAATTATACAGGCCGACGGTGATCAGTGCAAGCGTGAGTGGAAACCACAATGCTGTTTAAGCAAATGGCCAGAGGAGGTTGGAAGCGGCCAGAACGGCGAGGGTTGTGTTCCCTTGGGTTGTTATGCATGGGGACTGCTGCATCCCAATTGCTATCAAGAAGTTACTCAAGGAGGGAGGGGCGACGGAGCTCATGCTGGGCATGTTTGCTGCATCTACTACACTTACTACGGCGATCAAGACCCTGGTGGCCATAACAACTACCTCAACACCTCCCGTCGGCAAGCCTCCGTTGGCCACCACTACAACCACTACGGCGTTGAAGTCTACATCAACTACAGCTACCACCACGACTACGACCATGCCAAGCAACATCGAGTGCAATGGGACCCGGGTGGTTCTCGGCAGCGGCGGCGGCTTGGGGTCAAGTCGCATCTCAAGGAGGGCGGGAGGGATGTTAGGATCCCTCCTTGCCTATATGGGCTTGACCCGTCCAGCTCATGGGCCTGGCTCGCTTGAGAACCACCAGACTACAAATACGCAAGAGGAGGTGACGAAGGAGGCCATCCAGTGGATCACGAACGGCTCGGCGGCGGCTACCTTCCTCTCTTTCCCCTACCTCCAGTTCTTCCCTGTTCTTCCCCAATTCGCCTGTAACCTCTGGTTGTAATTTGCTACTCTATATCAAACCTTCCCGAGAGAGAGATTACGAGCAAGACTACAGCTAGCTCCTTACAGTTGAGGAGACAGATAAAAGGAATGTACATTGGATGGCTTGGGACAAAATTGTTTGACCAAAGCTTGAAGGTGGCATGGGCTTTAGGGACCTGAGACTGTTTAATCAAGCACTTCGTGTGAGACAAGCCTGATGCCTTATTGCATACCCTGAAAGTTTGAGTGCTCAGCTACTCAAAGAGAACTGTTACCCTTCAGGCGATCTTGTTGATCCTTCTTCTAGTCAGAATGCTTCGACTTGTTGTTGTTGGCAAGGGATTGTTCATGATTTGGAGCTGCTAAAGCAAGGTGTCATTTAGCATGTGCACACAGGAGAGAAGATCCGTATATGGTGAGATAACTGGATTCGGAGAAGGAACCTCAAGGTCTCTAGTCTGAGGGCCCGATCCAGACTGTGAGTTAAAGACCTTATACATGTAGCCGATAGTGGCAATGAACACAGCGAGCGAGAGAGAGTTGTGTGCTGTGAACTTGCAGCTTTTCTGCCATCGTTCTTCTGCTTTTATTCAACTAAAAACGATCGTGGACTGTGCACGCGATGCCCTACACGAGCCGTGCCATCCCACATTCCAGGCAATCGGTTTCGTGCAAAGACTAATTTAGCTGAAAACTAGCTACGGCTAAAACTAACAAGCTGAAGAAATAACAAGATTAGCCAACAAACTCCCCCTAATCTACTTATTCAGCACTCTGACAATGCCGATGCGGTCGCACAGCTCCTGAAAATGGGCACGTCTGAGAGCCTTCATCAGAACGTCGGCGAGCTGATCGCCAGTGCGCACATACTGAATGTGAATGTTGCCTGTCATCGACGCACCGGAGAAGGAAATGGTAGCGGAGCTCGATATGTTTGCTCCTGTCGTGGAAGACATTATTCTTGGTCAGCGCAATGGCTGACTTGTTGTCGATGCAGAGCTTGATGGCACCGTCCTGGCGCCCAAGCAGCTCACCTATCAGATACCCTGGCATGCCACGCCCGCCATGGCAACGTACTCCGCCTCTCCACCTAGCAAGACGAGAGCACCACTATTTTGTGATTTGCCAATTTCAAGGACACAGGGCACCTTCCGAGGAAGAAGATGGTGCCGCTTGTGCTCTTCGATTGTCGACGTCGCCCGCCAGATCGGAGTCGTTGTAACTGCCGAGCCTTGTGTCGTGCTGCTGCCACGAATAGAGGCACCTGAACTAACGTGTGTCGGCAATGTAGCGCATCGGTTGTTTCACCGCCGCCCGGTGCTCTGATGGGCACTTGTCAAAGCCGAACGCAGCGAGGCTGCTATCAAGCTCCACGTTCCAGGCGTGTGGTGGTTGACAAAGACTGTAGAGGGCTTTGTGCAGGCTGAGCACCTTGCTCTCGGCACCATCGCACACGAATCCAGGAGGCTGCACCATGCACACCTCATCAAGGTCGCTCTTGAGGAACGCGACTTGACGTCATGGTGCTGCACATCCCAGGCGACAGCGAGCAGCACGCGCACATAGTCGAGGCGAGCTACTGGTGCAAACACCTTGAAGTCGATGTCGGTGCGCTACACGTAGCCCTTTGCGACAAGCCGAGCCTTGTGCTTGATCATCTCGCCGACTGTGTTCTTTTTCTCCTTCAACACCCATTTCAGACCAATGGGTTGGCGACCTGCGGGAAGATCAGAGAGGGACTTGGTCCCGTTAGATTCAATGGGCGCCATCTCGTCGATCACCGTGGCCCGCCAAGCAGCATAGGGCTCCGCGTAGGGAAATTCGCCAGCTCGCCCTCCGACATCAAAAGGCGGCGCTCCGCCCCTCCTGGGTTAGTCCCACCCTGATCAAGCAGATCGGTGACGCGGCAACACCAATGCACGGCGTCAGGGTCGTTGGCATCATTGAGCATCGTCACGCCATTACAGTGGCGCGAACTCAACTTCCTGCGTGCCGGCAGGCTCTAGGGTGCTGGCTGCCATGGCAGCGTTCCTGGGTGTTGAGAAAGCACCACTGGGGTGGCTGCCATGGCAGGGTTTTCGCCCGCTGCTGCAGATGGTCCTGGTGCTGCCATGGCCGCGTTTCCGCCTGACGCTGTCCTCGCCCCTACATGCACGATGAGGTCGACGGTAAAGGTGCCACCAAGGTGGTCCGCCTCCTAACCCCAGCTCCAGCTCACATCCTCCTTGAAAACCACGCCACAAAAGACGTGTAGACAGCGGCTAGTGGGGTCGTAAAACCGATAAGCTTTGGAGCCCGCTCGTACCCAATGAACACCATGGGATTCTTCGGTTATCCAGCTTCTTGAGATTTGCCGCACCGTCTTGACGTGCGCGACGCAGCCAAAGACGCACAGGTGTTCGACCTCAGGCTTCTTGTCGTGCCAGGCCTCGTAGGGCGTTATCGCCTCGACGCTCCGAGTGTGCGCATGGTTGAAGAAGTACATGGTGGTCATTGTCTTCCTCAAGTAGTCCGGCATGCCGTTCGCCTTCATCATGTTGCATGCCATCCCGACCATTTTTTGGTTCCGCGATCAACAACGTCGTTCTACTGCGGCAAGTACGGCGTTGGTTCCTCTTAGAATAATCTGAGGCGCGTAGTTGATCTACCGAGGACCCAAGCAATCACACAAGACACAATCCGAGATTTGTTAACGAGGTTCTCTGAACATCGGCTACATTCCCAGGGCCTGACTATGAGCGCTCCTCCCCATGATACCGCTATAATACCGCACACTGGCCACCCAGGCCGGCTCTCCTGCGCGCCTGTGCTATTATGTTGTGGCATACGTTACATCGTGTGTCTATCCCCACATTATATAAGAGGCCTAGAATACAAGTGTCCTACTCGAACATGTCTCCGTACCTTATCTACACACGGTTTGAATCCAAGTCCAACTAAACCTACCTTGTACAAGTATTTGACACAATTCCAGCAAAATCCATTTTAGCAAATATTCTCCACCATCTTGGATTCTTCCATGCGTCGAACCTCCATGTACATTTGATTTGACATTATACCATGTCTCCTGGGTAGCTAGCCCACACCACCTCAACCACCACTACAGAGAACCACCGATGATCACCAACAAATTTTGAGTACCACATTTCCATCAGACCACTGGGACCTAGTCCGAACCACGTATCTCGCTTTACCCGCTGAAATAGGCTTCGATTCTCGATATCCTTACAATGTAGCCCCTCCATCATCACCAAATGAAGTCTTCGATCACTCCAGCTCCACCTTCAGCATGACTCCATGTAGCTGGTCGTGCTACCCCGCGCCCCGTCGACTTTAAGTTCACATCCGTACGCTGTCTTCAATCAACCCTGTGCCATAGCCATAGTCTTGTCGAAGCAGCACAAGCCCTCAGGTCCGCACCACGTGTTTCCACACCCCATAAGTCGGTCACTATCAGCATCACGCTCATATGTCATCGTGGCTGAAATCACCGTCGTCTTCTATACTGACCGACTCACATCGATCCATCAGACTGTATAATCCAACCCAGCCGAACTTATCCGACTGCAACCATGCTCCACCCTACGTCATGTCAACCATGCTCCCGGTCAAGTCTCCCGGAAGCCGCACAAGCCCTCTGTGTATGCATGATCAGGGGCAGAGCTGCGGCTGGGCCAAACCAGGCCATGGCCCACCCAGCCCAGCAGGAATTCAATGAAGACTGGTACTGTATCTGGGCCCTGAAAGCGAAATTTCAATGGTATTGCCTAACCAGACCTGTTTTGGCCCGCCTAGAGAAGTGGCTGAAGCTCCGCCACTGTGCATGATCCTGCATTCCTGCCACAATGCGCTCCAGACTCCTCTGAGCCTTATACACATGATTCGCCATCCTCGGTTCCCGTTTGACTGCTAGCCAAACAACACCACTGCTGCCATGCCGCCATCTCCTTGGCGTACGAAGCAAAAAACAGAAGTAGTCCAAGCAATTCCATTACTATATCAGCTCCACACCTGTAGCACCCCGTGACTTCCTGACTAATTTTCTTGTTCTCTTTTTTTCCACTCTCGAGATAACCATGCTAGCAGTCAGCGAATCCCATGTTCCAACGCGCTGCAACACCTTCCAGAACCGATTTTTATTTCTTAACCAAATCTCATACTGGGCAGCTTGCCGTGGCAGCACCACTCCCCACCTAGGTTTTGACCTTCATAGCAGCTCTCTACCTAGGTTTCCGTCAACAGCTGCTTCCGCCATCCCACAGCGCACCAGCCAGCCCCTCTTGAGGCCAACCCGCCTCACTCGAGCCTCCAGTAGCTGTATGCTAGGTCTTCTACTGCTACCCACGAGCATGCGCACGTGCACGTGCCCCTGCCACATGCCACGTAAAATCGTCCGCAGCCACCACTAAGTTTTGCCAATCGAATCAATCTCGCCGAGATCACCCACAATGAGGGCCTCTGCTGCTGCACGTCTTCGCATTCCAATTGCTTCATCGTGCCCATACCTTGATAGCCACATCGCGTGCAGTCTCAAACTCATCGCCTCTGAACCCGATCTGATCTTCGTTCCTGCTGCCACGTGAATCATACGAAATTGGCACTCTTCCTCTAGATCAACAATCCGTGATACCACTTGTTAGAATAATCAAAGGCGTGTAGTCGATCTACGGAGGACCAAGCAATCTCACAAGGCACGACCGATTTGTTAATGAGGCTCACCGAACATCGGCTACATCCCTAGGGCCTGACTATGAGCACTCCTCCCACTGCTACAAGACCACACACCGGCCACCCGGGCGCCGTCACATGCCGCCGGCTCCCCCTGCATGCCTGTGCTATTATGTTGGCATGGATTATATATGTGTCTACCCCGACATTATATAAGAGGCCTAGGATACAAGTGTCCTACTCGAACATGTCTCTGTACCCTATCTACGCAGAGCTTGAATCCAAGTCTAACTGTAACCTGCCTTGTACAAGTATTCGACACAATTCCAACAGTTCCTCCTGTCTATAACAGGACTGCCCATGAGCTTGCTCAATATGGGTGTAGTGTGCCGTGTGGGGGTGTTCTGCAAGGCTCTGTCCCAACCTGCGTGTCCACGGCGGTGTTGCACGATTGTATACAAAATTATTTCTTCCTAAGTAATACACCTTTTCAAAACAAAACAAAAACTAATCATAAAACCACCTAAGGTTGTACAGAGGACAATTTATACAGTTCAAGTTTCCAACTCAGAATGTAGTTGAGGGCTGAAAGCTGAAGTGGACTTTTAAAAAGGAACATTCAACGTTCAAAATAATAATTAGCAAAGTAAACAAACTGCAATATTTGGTTGTAGCCAGAAAGTGGCACTCTGGCAGGTAAGGTATGTGCACTAAATAGCAATAATATTTGGTTGTAGCTTTGGATATACTAGTCGGGTAGTATCGAAATTACTAAATTTACTCATAGTTCTGGATAGACTTCTGGTCCAGAACAATTGTTATGCCATGAAGGATAAAATTTACTCAGTTGGCCTACAATTTGGTATTCCAGTTTACAAGTACTCCCTCCGTTCCAAAATAAGTGTCGCGGTTTTAGTTCAAATTTGAACTAAAAGCACGACACTAATTTTGGAATGGAGGGAGTAACTCCTAATTTCAGAACATAGTTGAATATTTGAGTACCACTACAGAAATATCCAGAGCAATGTATCTAAAAAGATTCATTACCTCTTCTGGAGTTAAAGGGCACTTCCCAATGAGCCGTCTTTCCCTATAGACAAGTTCTTTTTCTGCAAAATTTTCCTTGCGGTACTTGATCAGAATTTTCTGTTCCTGAGGTGTAAATATATCAATGCACCTGCATTTTTCATGTAGAAAATAAGCCATGGCCAGCAATGTAAAATGAAGATATGCAAAATAACCACTGCATTTATCAAATCTTTGTTATCAGCGATGTAGCATCAAGGTTTTGGACTCCAAATGCTAAAGAATCTCATGGGGCACCGAGATTTCCGGTTACTGCGGTAACCAGAAAATACAGGCCGTTACCGGAGGCTTTTTTAATGAATTTTGGATCCAAACAAAATTCAGTCAAAAATTATTGATTTTGAAATTCGGGATTTTTCACCCGGTATAGCGATTTCTCATGGGGTACCGAGATTCGCGGTAACCGGTTTTTTCTCCCGGTAACCACATCCCTGTGTAGCATAGCTTGTCTCTAGTAAAAAAACAAGCTGATCATCTTTAGAACTATAAAAATGCAATATAAATGTATCCCAAAATTCTAGTACAAGAGAGCACAAATGACCATGATACAGAAGATCAATGATGTGAGTTTATCATTTCCTATCTTACTTCTAAAGGTTTTGAGTTGGTGGCAGATTCAGCCACCCTTCTCTACTCTCACATGTGGGATCTTTTTGCCAAAAAGGCAGAAATAAACTATTGAGGCAGCAGCGGAGTCAAACTCGGCACCTTATCAAGAGGGTTCTAGCTTCTTACCATCTAATCCATACACAAAGGGTATAACAAAGAAATCAAACGGTATTTATTAAACTAACCCACAATCGAAGTGCTGTGTTTTTATTTTATTTTGAGAGGATTGTTATACAACCAAATGGGAAGCTGGAACGTAGGGTCTCTGACAGGGAAGCTTCGGGAGCTAGTTGATGCAGCAGTGAGGAGAGGTGTTGATATCCTTTGCGTCCAAGAAACCAAATGGAGAGGACAGAAGGCGAAGGAGGTAGAGGATACCGGCTTCAAGCTGTGGTACACGGGGACGGCTGCAAACAGAAATGGCGTAGGCATCTTGATCAACAAGAGCCTCAAGTATGGAGTGGTAGACGTCAGGAGACGTGGGGACCGGATTATCCTGGTCAAGCTGGTAGCTGAGGACTTGGTTCTCAATGTTATCAGCGCATATGCCCCGCAAGTAGGCCACAATGAGAACACCAAGAGGGAGTTCTGGGAAGGCTTGGAAGACATGGTTAGGAGTGTACCGATTGGTGAGAAGCTCTTCATAGGAGGAGACCTCAATGGCCACGTGGGTACGTCTAACACAGGTTTTGAAGGGGCGCATGGGGGCTTTGGCTATGGCATCAGGAATCAAGAAGGAGAAGATGTCTTAAGCTTTGCTCTAGCCTACAACATGATTGTAGCTAACACCCTCTTTAGAAAGAGAGAATCACATCTGGTGACTTTTAGTAGTGGCCAACACTCTAGCCAGATTGATTTCATCCTCTCGAGAAGAGAAGATAGGCGTGCGTGCCTAGACTGTAAGGTGATACCTGGGGAGAGTGTTGTACCCCAGCATAAGCTGGTGGTTGCTGACTTCCGCTTTCAGATTCGTGTCCAGCGGGATAAGCGTGCCAAGGTCGCTAGAACGAAGTGGTGGAAGCTCAAGGGGGAGGTAGCTCAGGTGTTCAAGGAGAGGGTATTTAAGGAGGGCCCTTGGGAGGAAGGAGGGGATGCGGACAATGTGTGGATGAAGATGGCGACTTGCATTCGTAAGGTGGCCTCGGAGGAGTTTGGAGTGTCCAGGGGAAGGAGAAGCGAAGATAAGGATACCTGGTGGTGGAATGATGATGTCCAGAAGGCGCTTAAAGAGAAGAAAGATTGCTTCAGACGCCTATACCTGGATAGGAGTGCAGACAACATAGAGAAGTACAAGATGGCGAAGAAGGCCGCAAAGCGAGCTGTTGGTGAAGCAAGGGGTCGGGCATATGAGGACCTCTACCAACGGTTAGGCACGTAGGAAGGTGAAAGGGACATCTATAAGATGGCTAAGATCCGGGAGAGGAAGACGAGGGATATTGGCCAAGTCAAATGCATCAAGGACGGAGCAGGCCAACTCTTGGTGAAGGACGAAGAGATTAAGCATAGATGGCGGGAGTACTTCGACAAGCTGTTCAATGGGGAGAATGAGAGTTCTACCATTGAACTGAATGACTCCTTTGATGAGACCAGCATGCGTTTTGTGCGGCGCATCCAGGAGTCTGAGGTGAAGGAGGCTTTAAAAAGGATGAAAGGAGGCAAGGCGATGGGCCCTGATTGTATCCCCATTGAGGTGTGGAAAGGTCTCGGGGACATAGCGATAGTATGGCTAACCAAGCTTTTCAACCTCATTTTTCGGGCAAACAAGATGCCAGAAGAATGGAGACGGAGTATATTAGTACCAATCTTCAAGAACAAGGGGGATGTTCAGAGTTGTACTAATCACCGTGGAATTAAGCTGATGAGCCATACAATGAAGCTATGGGAGAGAGTCATTGAGCACCGCTTAAGAAGAATGACAAGCGTGACCAAAAATCAGTTTGGTTTCATGCCTGGGAGGTCGACCATGGAAGCCATTTTCTTGGTACGACAACTTATGGAGAGATATAGGGAGCATAAGAAGGACTTGCATATGGTGTTCATTGACTTGGAGAAGGCCTATGATAAGATACCGCGGAATGTCATGTGGTGGGCCTTGGAGAAACACAAAGTCCCAGCAAAGTACATTACCCTCATCAAGGACATGTACAATAATGTTGTGACAAGTGTTCGAACAAGTGATGTCGACACCGATGACTTCCCGATTAAGATAGGACTGCATCAGGGGTCAGCTTTGAGCCCTTATCTTTTTGCATTGGTGATGGATGAGGTCACAAGGAGTATACAAGGAGATATCCCATGGTGTATGCTCTTTGCGGATGATGTGGTGCTAGTTGACGATAGTCGGACGGGGGTAAATAGGAAGTTAGAGTTATGGAGACAAACCTTGGAATCGAAAGGGTTTAGGCTTAGTAGAACTAAAACCGAGTACATGATGTGCGGTTTCAGTACTACTAGCTGTGAGGAGGAGGAGGTTAGCCTTGATGGCCAGGTGGTACCTCGGAAGGACACCTTTCGGTATTTGGGGTCAATGTTGCAGGAGGATGGGGGTATTGATGAAGATGTGAACCATCGAATCAAAGCCGGATGGATGAAGTGGCGCCAAGCTTCTGGCATTCTCTGTGACAAGAGAGTGCCACAAAAGCTAAAAGGCAAGTTCTACAGGACGGCGGTTCGACCCGCAATGTTGTATGGCGCGGAGTGTTGGCCGACTAAAAGGCGACATGTTCAACAGTTAGGTGTGGCGGAGATGCGTATGTTGAGATGGATGTGTGGCCACACGAGGAAGGATCGAGTCCGGAATGATGATATACAAGATAGAATTGGGGTAGCACCAATTGAGGAGAAGCTTGTCCAACATCGTTTGAGATGGTTTGGGCATATTCAGCGCAGGCCT
Organism: Triticum aestivum; assembly: GCF_018294505.1. Lineage (NCBI taxonomy): Eukaryota > Viridiplantae > Streptophyta > Magnoliopsida > Poales > Poaceae > Triticum > Triticum aestivum. Next base: position 322,218,635 of record NC_057804.1, on the reverse strand, counting down.
CCAGAAGCTCCAGTGCATAGCGGACGGCTAAAGCGTGCGGAGAATGTCAAGAGAGGGCGGGGTCGACCGATTTTGACATGGGAGGAGTCCGTTAAGAGAGACCTGAAGGATTGGAGTATCGACAAAGAGCTAGCTATGGACAGGGGTGCGTGGAAGCTTGCTATCCATGTGCCAGAGCCATGAGTTGGTTGCGAGATCTTATGGGTTTCACCTCTAGCCTACCCCAACTTGTTTGGGACTAAAGGCTTTGTTGTTGTTGTTGTTGTTGTTGTTGTTGTTGTTGTAGGATTGTTATACAACCCAAATCAGGATGAAGCCTAAGTTAGATGGTATAAACTATTTAACTGTTTTTCAGATTTGCGAGCACATTGATTTATTATGAGCCCAGTGCAAGCCACAGGCACTTTGCTAGTTTGGTTAATGACGTCATTTCAAAAATTTGATGAAAACTTGAGTAATGTTATGATGTCTAAGGCTCTACAATGCTCTTGTTAGCTTTTCTGTAGCCTAGAATGAACTGCAATAAAGAATACATGGATGCGCTTCTCCATTTCTGGATGCATAGCAAAGCATATATGATGACAACTGAATAACAAACTGACTATTATAAATGTGAATGACTGAATTGTGTAATCACACAGTGTGGTTAGTCAATGTTCTACCCAGCAAAAGCAAGCATATCCATCTCAAACCGAAGATGAATCGACATGAAATGGCCTTCTGAGCGGAGCTTATTCACTATCTCACTGCTTGTTTTCATGATGTTTGGCTTGAATCGTAATGCATGATAATTCACCCGGCATCGAAGTCTCTGGATCTCTGGATCATTTATATCTTCTGCCAAGCGATGTGAAAATGGAGTTAAATAGATAGCCCCATAACTCTTCATCTTCTCTAAAGCAACTGTCGTATACCAAGTTACCGGTGCATCTCGAGGTGGCCGGATCTGTTAGCAACACATATTAGTCTCTGGAGTTATTCACTCGTATAACTGAAACTAGTGAGCTTTCTTTCACCTGGTAGGCTTTCAGCTTCTTAGCTTTTCTGTTTGTAATGATATCTGGGACGCTCGTAGCAATACGGACATCATATTTTAATGTCTTGATGAAGTGAGGAACATCATAAATACCTATGAAACCACTGGTTGCATGTATAAATAGAAACCATAAGTAAAAACATCAACCAGGAACCACATGCCAAGATCATTCAGAACAAACCAAAAATGCTGACAAAAAGGCAGTTTCAAATATATAGAACAGCACTGAAATTAAGTGTTCTTACGAGGAATGAAGCACACTACATGTAAATCATTTGTGAAGCCTATTATCTTACTTGATTCCTGTAACAGAAAGATACTCCCTCTGTAACTTAATATAAGACGTTTTTTCACTGTCATGGTGTCAAAAAATGTCTTGTATTAAGTTACGGAGGGAGTACCACGTAGCTGGAACTCAAAAATCGAACAAACAGTACTTAATTTTGAGAATATGCAGAAGTGTCTTTTGCTTAAGAAATGGAAATAATCTGTTTACAGATGAAGGACTAATTCAGTTTTACAAGATTTTCAAATCAGAGGAATAGAAAAAGTAAAGGAATAAGATGCCCTACCCAGGGCTTCGCCCTTTTAGGTCTCTGAAAAACCAGTTGACATGTGCGACCCAATCAAGGACGCAGTACTTCTGCCTGAGTTCCTCTGGATCCTACTCGTCAGGATTACCGTGCTCTCTAATCCTTAGGAATTTTCAATGAGGCCTTACCAAATACTAAGAATCCTAAGGAATCAGGTCAATATGGACGGACACAAGCCTAAGGAATCAAGTACTTCTATTCCTATGAAACGAATGCTAAACATATGAAGAAAATCCCATAGGAATCCTCCAAAATTTCCTCCAAACCGAATGAGCCCGAAAAGAAAAACGACGATAAAAGGATTTGCCTGGCATTAGATTGCAGCACAAAGAGGAACTTATGTCATAGAAACAACTTAATTCTGGCATTACTGCATAGCTACAGGTAGAAGGTCTAAGCAATGAAAAGTAAATGTAAATGCCACATATACAACTATTACACAATTTTATAGTGTAATGCGGGGCAATTGGTTTTGTGCCATTTGTCCAACCCGAAATGCTAAGAGTTACTTTTAAATGGCTTGTACTGAATATGCCAATGATTCCATTACTTGCATAAGTATTCTAGTCATGACACTGCATTTGTAAAACTTGGTCGGAAATTGCACATTTAGAATACCTTTTATAATTATGAAGCAGCATTCGTAAAACCTGGTTCAAAATGCCAACTAGCCGAGGCCAAGAAGGTTCTGACTGACTTAAATTTTAGATTTTCTCATTTTACAGGGGGGTAATCTCCAGCCCAAGCATGTATGGACAATGGCCCCAAAGATGCTGCAACAGAGCTCGCAACAAGGACCAAACAGCACAATTGCATGATAGCCACATTGATGAGTTGGGCAACAACAGACGCACATGTGATATGGCAGCAGAGTGCATGAACCGCTCAGGACTCAAGACTCCATAAAATGGTGGCACAAACTAGGCAAGGCACCCACATATGGCAAAGGTCACAGTGTCAACGTGTGCGAGCCAGTGTGGCTAAGCGACAACAAAGCAGCAGCCAAGGAGTAACTACATAAGGTTAGGCAGTGATCGAGATGTGATTCGACGGCATTTGCCACACGAAGCAGTCAGCGGGCACATTGTTGTGATTGTGACTACATAGCCTGGCACTGCACCAGCAGAGTGGTGCGCAGCATCGTCTACTATGCGATTCTCATTGCCGACCTGTAATTCCCATAGTATGACTGCTTGATTGGCTCCCATAAGCCCCACTACTCGTGCATAGACCTTTCAGTGGCACCATCGATGGAGAAGGCAATGGTGCCACGCCCCTCGATGCGCACCACGGATCTATCACCGAAACGCACAGTTCCAACGATCCATATGTCAAGCTCGGTGAAGGCTGCGAGATCACCGGTCATGCGATTTGACACACCGGTGTCAAGGTAGCACACCGTGTCCCGAGGCTCGTCGTCGCCGGCGGGGACGACATTTACCTTCTCTTCGTTGAGAAAGATCACGGGGCACGTCCACTTGTGGGGCTCAGATCCGCTGCCATGGCGAGACTGGAATCGCTGTCGTGGCAACCAATTCGCTGACATGGCAGGATTTTCCACTGCAGCTATGGGAGGGTGCGAAACCGCTACCATGGCAGCGAAATTCGCGGCCGTGGCAGAGATCTCCACGACATCGGCCAGCAGCAAGTCCGGATCAGCCTCCTTGTCGGCTCGAGCAAGGAGTGCCTCCTCCCTCTTCTTTTTCCTGCATTCACGGGCCCAATGGCCCTTTATGCCACAGTAGCGGCATTTGTCTTTGTCGCCGCCGCTCTTGTGGTCATGGCCGTTCTCGCATCCACCTCCGCGGGCACCGCCCCACGAGCACTGCCCCTCAGGCGGTTGTTCCGCCCGCCAGAGGAAGAGCTGTTGTTGCCTCGGGGTTGCTACTTCCGGGCCTCCCACTCCTTCGTGAGAAGCAGGCCTTCGTTGTTAGACCTTTCAACCTGAGCATTGATAGTTGTGGATGACACTAGGAGAGTTGGGACAATTTTCGTTGGTTTATTTCTCACACAATGCCATGCCAACCTGAGGGGTTGGGGATACATATTTATAGACTGCTAGCCAGCCAAGGCATATGCTAAGATGCTGCTAAGATGCCAGTCTAAGATGCTAGTCTAAGATGCTAACTGACAGTCCTTGATGGTCAAGAACAGAACTCTATCCTAACAGTCAGTCCTTGATGGTCCAGGACTTTATCCTCCTAACTGCCACAAGGACCATGTGCTGCAGCCCCACAAGGACCCTAGTACACAGACTTATCCATCATTCTCCCCCTAAGTCTTGTACGTCGTCTTGTGGGAGAGTTGAATCATCCCAATCCTGGAGCAAAGTTCGAGGAACTTGACCCTCCCAAGGGGCTTGGTGAGCAGGTCTGCGAGCTGATCCTTGGTGTTGATGTAGCTCGCCTCGATGCTCCCTTCTTCCACACAGCTGCGGATGAAGTGATACCTCAGTCGGATGTGCTTGCTCCGTTCGTGGAACACAGGGTTCTTTGCCAGGGCCAGGGCGGACTTGCTGTCCACCAGGAGCTGCACCGTTTTGGTGTCTTGAACGAGAAGATCACCAAGCAGTCGAGCAAGCCAGAGCGCCTGAGTACAGGCGGTGGAGGCCGCTATGTACTCAGCCTCACAGCTGGACAGGGCCACCACCTGCTGCTTGACTGATTGCCAGCTCACGAGACACTTGCCGAGGAAGAGGAGGATCCCGCTCGTGCTCTTGCTGGTGTCGATGTCGCCGGCGTGGTCGCTGTCGCTGTACCCGACGAAGTGTGCCGCCCCAGGGCACCTAGGGTAATGGAGGCCGTGGTCGAGGGTCCCTGCTATGTAGCGGACGATCCTCTTCACTGCTTGCTGGTGTTCCGACGTTGGTCGCTCCATGAACCGACTGACATAGCCGACGGAGAATGCCAAGTCCGGCCGTGTGTGAGTGAGGTAGCGAAGGCTCCCCACAAGGCGTCGGTACTGCGTAGCATCCACTTCCTCCGTCGTGCTGTCGCGACTTAGTTTCAGCCTCTCCTCCATCGGAGTGAGAGCTGGATGGCAGTCGGTGAGCCGAGCTAGCTCAACGATGCGCTTGGCGTAGGCGGACTGTCGAAGCGCGATCCCGGAGTGGTCCTGGTGCACCTCAATCCCTAGATAGAAGGAGAGGAGCCCCAAGTCACTCATCTGGAACGTGGCCTTCATGTCTTCCTTGAACGCCGCCACCTCTGCATCTTTGGTGCCGGTGATCACCAGGTCGTCAACGTAGACGCCCACCAGCAGGGCATTTCCTCCACTCCCCCGTCGGTAGACGGCAGCCTCATGCGGGCTCTGCTCGAAACCCATCTTCTTCAGCGTGGAGTCCAGCTTGGCGTTCCACGCCCTGGGTGCCTGCCGCAGGCCATAGAGAGCCTTGCGCAGGCGGAGCACCTTGCCCTCCTGGCCGGGAATCGTAAACCCCGGTGGCTGATGCACGTAGACTTCCTCCTTCAAGTCGCCATTGAGGAATGCCGACTTAACGTCCATGTGGTGGACACGCCAGCCCTCCTGGGCAGCCAGCGCAAGGAGAAGTCGCACGGACTCCATCCGTGCCACGGGAGCGAAAGCGTCGTCGAAGTCGACTCCTTCCTGCTGCAAGAAGCCTCGGGCCACCAAACGAGCCTTGTGCTTGATGATGGCGCCGGCTCCATCCCTCTTCAGCTTGAACACCCACTTAAGGGTGATTGCGCGGTGACCTCGAGGGAGATCAGCAAGCTCCCAGGTGCGGTTTTGCTTGACCGCATCCATCTCCAACTTCATCGCGGCGCGCCATGCCGCGTCTCTCTCGGCCTCTGCAAAGGACCGTGGTTCGCCGTCTTCACACACGAGCTGTAGCTGCGCCTCCAGGTCACGTGGCACCAGTCCTGGCACCGGCTGGTCGCCGAGCACATTATCCATCGTACGGTACCGCAGCGGTTCGCCTCCATACCATGCGTCGACCCGCTCCTCGTCGTGAGTGAGCGGGGAAGCGAACTTCATCGGGTTGTGCTCTGCGTGAGCTGGTGCTGATGAAGACGAGCCCGGAGTGGCGACCGCCGGGGCTGGAGTATGCGGCGTCGCCGGTTGTGGTGTCGTCGGTGTAGCAGGCGCCGGAGTCGATGTAGTTTTGGGGGCCGGGGTAGACGTGCCCAGTGAAGAGGAGCTGCTTGCTTCCCCAGCTTCCTTGAAGTGAGCGTACTCGACAATGAAGTCGTCATACGTCGGCGTCGAGCCGTCGTCCACCGCCTTGTCCCATTGCCACCCTCGCCCTTCGTTGAACACGACGTCTCGCGCTGTGCGCACACGTTGTGTCTTTGGGTCGAGGATGCGGTAGGCCTTTGAGCCCTCCGCGTAGCCGATGAAGACTCCCGGAGTGCTCCTGTCGTCGAGCTTGCCGATGTGGCCGAGCTCCTTGGCGAACGCAAGGCAGCCAAAGACCCGCAAATGAGAGACCGCCGGCTTCCGCCCATGCCAGGCCTCGTACGGAGTTCTGCCGTCGAGTGCCTTAGTAGGAGAGCGGTTGAGGATGTAGACGGCCGTTAGCACCGCCTCTCCCCAGAAGACAGCCGGCATCCCTCTCTGCTTGAGGAGAGCCCGAGCCATCCCCACAACCGTCTGGTTGCGCCGCTCGACGACGCCGTTTTGCTGCGGGCTGTACGGCGCGGAGTAGTGGCGCTGGATGCCCTCATCGGCGCAGTACGACGCGAATTCAGCCGTCGTGAACTCGCCGCCGTTGTCAGTGCGCAACACGCGCAATTTGCGGCCGCTCTCCGCCTCCACACCAACCTGCGCGCGCCTGATGGCGTCCGCCGCTTCTCCCTTACTGCCGAGGATCATCACCCACATGTAGCGGGAGAGATCGTCGACGAGCAGCAGGAAGTAGCGTCGACCTCCTGGTGTGGCTGGCGTCACCGGGCCGCACAGGTCTCCGTGCACGAGCTCCAGCTTCTCCTTAGCCCGAAAACTCGCCTGTTGGGGAAAGGGGAGTCGTCTCTGCTTTGTCAGTACGCAGATGTCGCAGAACTGCTCCACATGGTCGAGGCATGGCAGGCCTCGCACCATCTCCTTGGCACTTAGACGCTTCAGGGCCTCAAAGTGAAGGTGCCCAAAGCGCTCATGCCACTGCCACGCCTCGTCGTCTCGACGGACAGCGAGACAGACCGGTTGTGCCACCTCCACATCAAGGACGTAGAGTCGATTTTCACCTCTGGGCACCTTGGCGAGAAGGCGACGCTGGCGATCCCAGATGCGTAGGACCCCATGCTCAATCAGCACGCGTGAGCCGTTCTCATCCAGCTGTCCCAAGCTGATGATGGAATTCCTTAGCGCGGGGATGTAGTAGACACCGGTGAGCAGCCGGTGCTCTCCCATCTTGGTGGTGAAGATGACGGAGCCGACGCCCTTTATCTCCACAGCGGAGGCATCCCCGAACTTGACGGAGCCTCGCGCATCGGAGTCGAGCTCGGCGAAGAATTCCCTTCGACCGGTCATGTGGTGGGTGGCGCCGGTGTCGAGGCACCACCCCGTAGCCTTGTCCTTCTCGGAGCCATCGCCGAGAAGAGCGTGTGCTTTTGGCTCATCGAGGTGGATGAAAGCCTTTGCGACTGGAGTCGCCGAGGGTAGCTCAATGCTTGCATGCGCCATGAACAGAGCCGTCTCCTCCTCCTTCGCCTGTGCGACGTGAGCCTGGCCTTGTCGTGGTTGCCGACACTCATTGGCCCAATGGCCAAACCGGCCACAGTTGTGGCAACTGTTGTCTTGTGCCGGCCTGGGCTTGCCAGCGGGGCCGTCCTTGGCGCCTCCGCGGGCGTCACCTTCGGCACGTCCTTGTGCCTTGCCCGGGGGGCCTCTTCGCGCCTTACGCTGCTTGCCACGCTTGCGGCCGCCCGTCGAGGAGGAAGGCTCCCCCTTCTTCTTGTCACCAAGGCTGGGATCCCACTGCTCCCGAGTTAGGAGCAGCTTCCCGCCGGTGGTGACGGGCCCCGAGGGGGCTGTGGCTCGTCGGTGTCGACGACCTTGAGTCGACCTATCGCCTCCTCGATCGTCATCGTGGAGAGGTCCAGCAACGACTCGATCGAGCGAGCCATCTGCTTGTACTTCTCGGGAATGCACCGAAAAAGCTTCTCGACAGCTCTCTCCTCGGTGTAGGTGGCATCGCCAAACTTCACCATCTTCTGCAGCAGAGTGTTGAGACGGAGAGCAAAGTCATCAACGTCCTCACCTGGCTTGAAGCCCAGGTTCTCCCACTCCTTACGAAGTGCCTGCAGGGTGGACTTGCGAGCACGGTCGCTGCCGATGCGTGCTGCGGCGATGGCGTCCCAAGCCTCCTTGGCAGTCCGCTTGTTGGAAAGCGAGAACTGCATCTCGGGCGGGACTGCGGCGATGAGGGCGTCCAGCGCCCGTCGATCCTCTAGGTGGTCGACGTTGCTGTCCTGGACTGCCTCCCACATGCGCCGCACCTGGAGCCTGACCTTCATGATCCCGGCCCACTCGACGTAGTTGGTTTTAGTGAGGGTAGGCCACCCAACACTGGAACCAACATCCCTGACCACAGTCCGGACCTCGTAGAGGCCGCGGTCCTGGTCGTTGCAGCCGCCGTCGCGGTGCACGCCTCCACCTGGAGCGCGGGCGTGCTCGGCTGCCCACTGCGCCGTCCGCTCCTGCGCCACTTTGGCGCGATCTGCGTCGGCGCCGTCGTCCGCGGGCGCGGAGCTGCTGGAGCTGCCGGGGCTGCCGCGGAGTGCCTTGGCATCCGCCGTAGCCTCACGGGCTGCTTCTGCTGCTGCTGCTGCTTCTACCTCCGCCCTGGCTGCTTCTACCTCCGCTCTGGCTGCTGCCAGCTCCGCTGCAGCCAGCCTCGACACTCTTGCCGCCGCAGCAGCCGCTGCTACAGCCGCTCGCTCACGCTCCTCTGCCACGGCGCGCTCGGCCTCTTGCCGGCGCCGCATGCTCGAGGTAGCCGTGTGCTGAGAGCGACTTGGGCTGCTCACAGGAAATGCTCAGGGTGCAGGTTAACGAGGCTCTGATACCACTTGTTAGACCTTTCAACCTGAGCATTGATAGTTGTGGATGACACTAGGAGAGTTGGGACAATTTTCGTTGGTTTATTTCTCACACAATGCCATGCCAACCTGAGGGGTTGGGGATACATATTTATAGGCTGCTAGCCAGCCAAGGCATATGCTAAGATGCTGCTAAGATGCCAGTCTAAGATGCTAGTCTAAGATGCTAGTCTAAGATGCTAACTGACAGTCCTTGATGGTCAAGAACAGAACTCTATCCTAACAGTCAGTCCTTGATGGTCCAGGACTTTATCCTCCTAACTGCCACAAGGACCATGTGCTGCAGCCCCACAAGGACCCTAGTACACAGACTTATCCATCATTCGTGAGAAGCAGGCGGTCACCCTAACCGTTGTTGTTGTCGTGAGTGTCATTGAGACGGTCTTCGACCACGCGAAGCTGCCGGGTGACTTCGTCCAGAGACAACATGCTCACGTCGAGCAGTGTCTCAATGGCAATGGCGACCTGCACGGATTGGGATGGCACAACACGGAGGAACTTGGCTACTACCTTGGGCTCCTCCAGCGTGTCACCGAGCGCGCGCAGGTTGGTGACGTTCCCAGAGAAGTCAGCGATGGTCTTGCCGTCACGGAAGGAGATGCCCCCGAAGTCATGCCGCAGCTTATGTGTGTTTGCCTCGCGCACCCAGCTGGCACCCATGCGCTGCATTGCGATGGCATCCCACACAGCCTTGGCGTTCTCCTCCTCGTCAACGGCGTTCAGCACGTCTCGCGGGATGGTGATCATGGCATTGTGCTCGTCGTGGTAGGAGGCATTCCCAATGGACACGGCCTCCCACCAGCCATGGGCTTGAAGGTAAACCTTCATCAGCAGCGCCCACTCTGCATAGTTGGTGCGTGTCAGCATCGGGAGGGTGCCGCCAGAGGTCACCTGCTGCACCAACACTTCACCACCGCCACCGCCGCAGGTTCTACTCTGGCTCTGCTCCTGTGACTCCACGTGGAGGCGCAGGGGCATACGTGACCGATTGCCGGCGGCCAAAGTACCCGACATGGCTCTGATGCCACTTGTTGCCTCTCTAAGATGAAATTCAGCTCATGAGAGAGAGAGAGATTTGCGCAGCGTAAGCATTGTTGTTTTTCTGTTTCTCCTTTTATTTCTCAACAAACACAAGTCATGTCGCGGCCTACGCACTCCGATCGGATCATGCCATCCCGCGACCGAGCACATGCCCACGACGCCCTACAAACTAACCGCGAATCATGCAAAAACGGGTCTCGTGGTGTTGACTCTAAACAGAAATGTGCCAAAACGCTAACAAACTAAAAACGTTGTCATCGCAGCGAAATCGGCTGCCATGGCAGCCAAACCAGAAACGCTGCCATGGGACCCAGAACTAGATTATTCCAACAAAGCACAGGCTGGAGGGGGGCATTGAGAAAAGTTGTTGGAAGGAGAACTCACATCGAACAAAAGGAGGATATGCAAGCTCCCACCACATGAAGATTCCTCATCATAACTTCCAGCAGGCCAGGGAGCCGGGCAACCGCTCTTCAACCTGCTCCCGCAGCTCTGCCTCCACGATGCTCGGCTCGGGGTCCAAATCCCGAGACACAACCTTCACTGAAGCAGTAGTGGGAGTACCTGACGCACAGCCAATAGGCGCCAACCTCGAGTCCCCGCGTGATATCAAGACCCCTAGAAGGGGATGAATAGTTGCCCCAAGGCAACTTGGAGCTGCAACAACTCCCTCCTGGACAGCGATGACATGGAGAATTCCCAAATTTAACGTCCTCGCATGGGCCAAGCCGGCCCCTCCCTTCTCGACAGTCGTCTGGGCGGTTTTCCTCCTCTTACTCCCAATGATCACCTCGGAAGCTCTCCCCCCTCCTCAGTGGCTGCTGGCAGCTTCTGCTTCCCGGAGGTGTCACCCACTGCATCGACCCCAGAGAAGATGCTCCCGAGCGTTTTCCTCTTCCCTAAATTGGAGGAGCCGTTCGATGCCTGCCCCATGCCATTCAAACCGCTAGCGCTTGAAGTACTGGTCAGACCAGCAGCTGGCGCGGGAGCTTGGGCAGGCAGCCACCCAACGTCATGCCTAGTCCACGAGAAGGGGATATCAGGAGATAAAGGAGGCCACCTCCTGCAAAGCCACCAAAAAGGACAAATGAGGCGTGAAAGGGAAAAGGGTTAGCGGCCCGAAGGATAGCGCACTTACCTCATCCGGCTGGTTGGGATGCCCGAGGACAGGCTGACCCATCAGGTCGACGACCTTGGACTTCACAGGTTTGACCGCCCGTCTGTGCATCTCCTTCCCTTGAGCTCGTCCGGCGCCTCCCGGGTTGGATCCCCCAAGCCTGTGTACAATCACATAGGGCAGCACCTCAGTTTGATGGGTTGAACTCGATGTCTGATGAACGTCACCACCACACTCTCTCCAAGGAGGGCGCCTCGTGGAGCACGGTTATGCGTTTCCCCAAAAACTTCGCTACTACCTGCACCCTGAGAGTAGGTCGGGCTGCCCAGACATCATTGTACACCACATATTGGGTGTTGAAGGCCAGTAAGGCAGGGTTAGGGTTGTAGTAGTAGAACCAGTTATGGTGCCACCCTTGTTGGAGATGGTGGAGACCTTGGCCGCCTCAACCCCGGCATTACCCAAACTGAGATGCCGACTCCCCCAACTTGATATCATCCTGACACATGTATGGCTTAACGAAATACAGCCTCTTTCACTAGGCGAAATGAGCCTCAATCCCCAGAAAGCCCTCGTTGTAGGTGATGAAGCTTGCCACTTGATCCCGTTCAGATTTAAGTCGTGAAGCTCCAGCCCATAGTAATGGAGCAGTCCTCGGAGAAAGGGTTGGATCGGCAGGGAGAACCCCCTCTCAAAGAAAGGGACGAAGACCACCGCCTCCCCCTCTCAAGGTTCGGGGGTTGCCTCTCTTTTGGGCACCCGCCATTGGAGATTGAGGGAAAACACACCCGCCACCACCAGCTTCAATATCTTCGACGCCGTCATCTTCAAAGGACGCCAGGTGGCCGGATCTTCCTCCTCCACCTCCTAATTTCCCGCCGCCCCCAATGCCTCCTTCACCTCCTCGGCCGCGTCGGAGGGCCTGCTCCACCGCTCAGGTGGGCCCTCGGCTTGCCCACCGGAGCAAGATATTGTGAGGACGACGGCAACATATCTACAACAGTGGGATCCTTGGCAAAGGCTGATGGGGATGACATCGTCTCTACGGAAGAGCGTTGGCGGTGCAAGAGCAAGGAGCAGAGTGATGGTAAGGCGTGCTCCAGGAGTGAGACACACCCTCACAATGGCAGGCAAAACGCTGGGAAAGGGAAGGCGGCAGCAAGGAAGACGAAGGCAAGAAGGGCTTGGTAACCTCACTGCTCCTCATCGCCGCCTATCTTATAGGCAAAGGGGAAACCAAAACACCCCCACCCTCGGGAATCACCACATCAGCTCCGATGCAACCATTTAGAATGGTAACTCAGCACCCCACGCAAGCATGCCTTGGTTCCCAAACCTCCTAATGGCATCGCGAACATTGGACATCAAGACTTGGCGTACCGGCCCCTGTTTCGTCCCTTGCCCTCAGTCAATTAGAGGGCCAAGGACCATGAGAATCTTTCTCCTTGCAGTCGGTGGACCTTCGGTCAACACGGTGTACCATGAGAATCCTTCTCCTTGCAGTCGGTGGACCTTCGGTCAACACAGCGTACCCTCAACTGATCGCTGGTCAAGACTCGAAAAGGTTGGTCCTCAAATGTCTCGATCCAAGGTTTCACCTTCACATGGGAGCGAGTAGATCAAACAAGTCCCACGCAACCTCCCGGCAAGTAGGTCACGCGACACTCGGGGGCTACTAACAAGGACACAACATAAGGGCATGCCTGTCAACCAGAGGGCTCAACACATCCCATGATCAGGCGTGGAGTCAGCCACTCGAGCCTAGCAGTCGGTCAGGCATCGTGCCTACTTGAGAGGCATGGTAACGATGAGCTACCAGCACGACATGGTCCGACAGGACCAAGGGGCGCAACCCACAGATAATCCAACCCGAGCAGATAATCGTACCTCAGTTTGCAATATTGTCATGTCTGAGAGAAGAGATGCAGTCTCCTTCTGATACTCAAGGACATCGCCCTTCATGGATAGGAGGTCTTGGTATTCGGCCTCATCCATGCTTGGGTTTCCTCTTCACATCGTCACATCTAAATGATCCAAGGAATTTCACATTGAGACTTGCTCAACAAACTGCCCCAGTGGGAATTTCATGTTGAGACTTGCTCACAACCCGCCCTAGCGATCAAATCTCACCGCAGCAACCGAGACGCCGACAAGGTCTACAGAACGAATCTTGTATGGAATCTATACTACTATTAAACAAGAAAACATATTCATCCCTAACTGCACCCCATCTAATGCACACGAAACAACCCGAAACAATTAGAGCCTTAGATCAGGCCCACTCATATCAATCTAACCGTCAGGATTAACAACTAATCCTCATTGATGTGGGTTTAGCAATTTTAGGCGCCGGACGAAAACTCTGCCAGCATCGCTATCGATTCCAAAAAGAAAAGGAAACAAATCCCTACAATCACGTAACACCCAATCTTCTCCCGAACTGCCCCCGGTACACCCTCATGGGCGCCCTTCGCTCCAGCCCTTCCTGCCTCCTACACGTCGTCGCCGCCGCTCCCTCTTTCACGGGTCGCCGTGCTCCCTCCCTGCAGCCTCCGTCGTTCGCTGTTGCAGGCGCTTGACGCCCACGCGGTGCTGCTACCGCACGCAGCAGCACGGGTTCTGCGGCGGAGACGTGGAAGAAGGATGACGGGGAGGGGTCGTTGACGCTGACGAGCGCAGCTCCGAGAAGGCTCTTCAGACGAGGGTGCTTCTCTCCCTCTCACTCTCTATGTTCCTTTTTCCCTCTCTACTCTCCTGTCCCTCTCAAGGTGCAGCAAGGCGTCACGGCGGTGCCGGCATAAGGGCGTGGGTGGCGGCAGGATCAACTGCACGCTCTACACCCAATCTCTCTTTCTAACCTCTCTGTTCAGTAGGTTTGGGCGGAGGATCTCTCTTTCTAACCTCTAGCTATTTATTACAGTCTGTTGACGCATCAAAAACTTCATTAAGGATGGATTGTCTAATGGTGTGCTTCTTATATAGGTTGAAGATGGTTTCTGTGACCAAACTGGAATGATGCAATGGAGAGACCGAGGACATGGGGGAAGAGGCTGTGGCTGGGGCCTTTACCATGGCGAGAGTCAGGACGGCGGGCCTCCAATTGGCACTCTTCCATCGAATCACAGTGCTGAGCATCCGGTGGTGTCAAAGCCGCCTCCTGGTCCGCATATGCCGGATGGCAGAAAAGGATTTGCCAGAACAGCGCTTATATACCCATTTTTATGTGATCCCATGAAGAGGAAGGATAGTAATACCCTGATACATGCGTCATGTATACTGCATTACTGCTGGTCAATGGACATGTGAACCTGTCTTTTAGCAGCACATATATATGCTGGTTCATGTCATCTTTACTGCTTAACAACTTAACAACTTAACCACTCCTCCAGTCGATCGCTGCCGCTGCCCCGTTGAGGCCCTCAGAAAAGGTAGACAACATCCAGGAAAAGGTAGACTCGGCTCCTCCACTCATGCTTCTCTGAATTTATACAAGCTAAATTCGGAACATGGTTCTCTGAATTTCTACAGGCTAAATTCAGTACATGCTTCTCTGAATGTTGGCCTGCCAATTGGTATTGTATTGCAGACTTCAAAGGATTGTATGCAGACCATTTATGCCAATGGATTACTGCATTTTTATGTTAGTTTTAAGACTATTTGAATGTAAGGACTATACAGAATCTCTTTGACAATCTACGGCAAATCATTTTCTGCACAGACAATTCAATACAAGCTTTATGAATATCTGCAATACAAGAAGCAAAATTTGTTCTTATATGTTGGCCTGCCAATTAGTATCTGCAGCCTTGCATGCATGTTTTAAAAATGCTTAATCCAAGTGCCACTTCTGTACTAAATAAGCTGAACTTTGATTTAAATAACTAAATGTTGGTTTGCCAAAGTTTTCTTGTGATTGAATTATGGAACTTACATTGTCCAGTTTGCAACTTTACATATGGTCATGCAGTCATACCGTTCTGTCTATAGGTTCTTTTGTACTTATCTCATGTTTAACAGGTTTGGCTGTTCTTCCTCTATACAACTTCATCTTTTAGTATCGACCAATACTTCATAGTTAGCACATGGTTCTTCAATACTGCGGTAACAATTGAGGGGAATATTATGGTGCTCTAGGGCTTTATGTTATCTTACCGTACCATCCAATAAAAATTGATCCTCTTCTTCAATACCTGTCTAACCACCTCTGACTTGTTATTTGTTGGCTTGGCCTGTACTCTTTTCACATAGAGGTGTCAACTTGTGATGCAAGGTTTTGCCATGTTGTTGGTGAAAAGATATCTACATCGAAGACTATATACTTGGATTGCTTTAGGGAAGGTAATACATTTCGATTAAGAAGGGCAAACGAGCTGGTTCTTTGTTTATTTACTCTGGTGGCTCATGCCTATTATTATTCTTACCAGTAGCTCTTCTAATGTATAACTGGAGAATTTCATTGAATTTCACACAATTGAAATTATGTTTGCACCATCTATCTCATCGCATGGCATGTTTAGGCACCATGGCTCTACTACTACACAGCCACTTACCTTTGTGGACATCTGCCGAAATTTATTCAAAATAAATATTTGTAAGTTGAAAATTTCTTTTTGCCGGGCTAAAAGGACGAAAGTTGTCTGGGAAGAGATTGTTGTTATTGAAGGCTAACTATTGATTTTCAATAACTTCCTCTTTCTCTTGCTGGTATGCGGTTATTCATATGATAGCTGGTATTGCAAATGCAACTACCTACCCTTGCTCACCAAGCATTGACTAATTTTTGTCTTCATACATAATGATATGCTAAAATTTAGTTTTCCTTGCTTCGATAATAGTACCATGTCATTTATTTAGAATAGTACCAGGTCATTTACTGAGAATAGTACTGGATCATATATTCAATTTAATGTGCACATTGCAGTATTCCTTGGAACTCTAGCCTGACTTGTAGGTGAGTTAGAAATCTACTTCTAAGTTATGGGATGTCCGCCAAGCAACCAAAATTATTCTGGGAGTGCCAGTCTTGTTGGCCTTCTACTTGAAGAAGCTCGCCATCTACACCACAAGTCAGAGCGGGTGTTCCCCTACTCCATAGAGATGTGATACTCAACAACGTTGGTTCAGATGATGACGACGACAAAATAGAAAGATGATTCTGAGAAGTCGGACTTGTAAGAGAATAATCATAGTACTAAAAATATATGTAGATCTTGAGTATATAAAAACATTAAATAGTGATTGTAACTGAGTACCTGAACATGGTATTTAAGATTCATAGAATAAAAAGGGTACTAATAGTTTGAAACATGAATGCAATACCTTTACTTTGGTGGAAATTTATCTTTTTGTATACAACAATTCATTTTAAATATTTCTTGCTACTATCAGATTATTCTTTTACATACAAGTGAATTTTCACATATAATTGTAATATTAGTCTAGACGTGCGTTGCACGTGCACACTTACTTGTTTTACAAGGAAAAAAATCCCCAACAACCACATTGGTGGCTTCCGAACTACACTCGAATGGATTCG
>NC_057804.1:322163802-322201966 GCF_018294505.1 Triticum aestivum | reverse complement strand
GGATTCTACGAGAGATCTCAACAACGCTTGCTCCACAACTCGATTGGCCTCCGAGGAATTCTTGCTCTGAATACCAATTTGTCAAACCATGCATCACCGGTGGATTTCAACAGATATTCATACACATGTATCTCACAGTTCTAGCTACAAGGTGTTGGAAATATGCCTTCGAGGCAATAATATTGTATTACTATATTTCCATATTCATAGTTAAGAGTTCATATTCCATGCTATAACTGTTAGGATCCTAGAATATGCGATTTAGTGGAAAACTCATACGCACGTGTGGAATGATAAACGGTAACAATAGGTTCCCGATCTCGCCTCTAAGACTGGCTCAAGTGTTGTTGGTGATCACGTTTTTCGGATCTTAGGATATCATTAAGTGTAACGACAATCCTAGAACAACATTGAGGGTATGATGTTAGAAGAACGATCATATTGAATCGACCAAATACTTGTCTGTTATACTATGTGATTATATCGTCTGAAATCATCTGGTATAACACAGAGTGTTAGCATGAGTTTTAGTTCCTCGGACCATGAGAGTGTCTCGGTCACTTCCTACCAGACGGTGGGCTTTGGGGTTGCTCAAACGTCATCTGTAACAAGGTGATCATAACGTCAACTTTCACGCACACCGGAAAGTTTGACAAGTGACTGGACAGCTCGAGAGTGGGATTTGCTCCTCCGATGATGGAGAGATATTCTTAGGGCCCTCTCGGTGTGACGGCATCCATCATCGGCTGGCCAAACACAGGTGACTACGTCACGGGGATGCCGGAACACGTCAACGAGAAAGAACAAAACCGGTAACGAGAGCAACGGTATAGTGAGCATGGTGATGACTCAAGAGGATACCGATGCACACCGGGTTTTGTTAAGTATCGTGAAGCAAAGGGAACATCACATGATAACCAAAGGTTCACTCGAATATCATTCGTATAATCACAGCGACCGATATGGATGTCCATGGTTCCGCTATCGGTCATTGAACGAAAAGTTTTCGTTCATGTCTATGGTTTACCGAACCTAAGGGGTCACAAGCTTAAGGTAATCACGATCTACTGAGTGTTAGTAGGACGAGAATGATGAGAATATATTTGTGGAATTGTTTCATTAATATCCGAAATAGCTCCGAGAGGTTCCGGAAGCGTTTCGGGGTCACCGGAAGGGTTTCGGTGAATATTGGGTATTACCGATTAATATTTATAGGTGGAAAATGTTTCCGGGGATGTTAAATTATATAAATCATGGTCTAAAAATGTTTAGAACAAATATATATTTAATTTAATATCAATGTGAGGGTGATGTTCTTGCTATGCTTCCCCCGAGTGTTGCTTGGGTTCAGTTCATTGACGACATGGTGTCGCTTTCTACAAGGTTCTGACAATCTCTCAACTCTGGTTGTAGACGATTTGCTAACAGTTCCTTGGGCTTCACCATAGTCAAGAATAGTGAACCGTCGCGTACGCAAGAGGGCGATGAAGATGGATGATCTTCTAGGGGGTCACGTGTATTAGACTTAGTTTAGTGTGGGGGAACGAGATTTTTAATTAAGTCTCTTCTTTCACACACCACGAAAGTTAATCTGGCAACAAGGATTATCACTTTATGGTGTGCATGTAGGTAGTTAGGTTTATTCGAAAACCCTAGAAGCCACATAATTAAATTTGCCAAACCGATTAGAGGACGTCTAACTTGGTTTTGCAGGGTTTGCATATGATGTGGTATAGCCTTCGTCAAAATAATGAGTTTATGTATGAGATGGTTATATGTTGTAATGTTAAGTGGCCTACGCGTCACGGCATGATGGCTGGAGCCACGAGATTACCACCTTAATGTAAGTATCATAGAGATAGGTTACAGGTGATGGTGGCAAGACGTACATGGAGGACTCCGACGAGGAGAAGGTGTATCAAGGCGCGAGACGAGGAGCTATAATTTCGTGCCACGGTGGAATTTCAGATTTCTGGTGTCACGGCAACGTTTTCTGAAACGGTCGACAAGGCAACGTTTTTGAAACGGTTGCCACGACAGCGAAATATTGGTTGTCACATCGCTTCAACTGGAGATTGAAGATGATCACGGAGAACTCCTGGCGCCCAAGGCCATACCATATCATGCTATTATGAATTGCCTGAAATGTTTATCCCTTTGTTGTTTGCACCCTTTGATTGCGCAGTAGTCAATTGTTAGAGTGATCTCTCACAGTAAATATCAAGTTAAAAGGTGCTCTTCCCAGTGTTGCAACCGTCTATAACACGTAGCGTTCCGGAGTGCGTCATGTCCACATGAGTACAAACGGGACGTGAGGTGTAAGACGAAGATGGTTAGACCATGTATGCAGATAGCACTTAGTTGTCTTGAAGTTCTGGTAGAATCGTTCTGAGCTCGAAGCACAAAGCATCGAAAGATGAACAAGAGTCATATGGAGATATGGTCGGCAAAAGTTTGCGTACCGTTCAAAATTCTCGTCATCAGTGATGTCCACATCAATGGCTGAGAACTAGATTTGGATCTTGAATCACTCACTATCAATTATGAGAGATATTGATTTGAGTGGGAGCACAATTATGTATTAATTAAGTTTAATAACTAGTGCAAATTAATTATGAATAAAGCCTATGTGTAGTTTGCATTATAGTTGTAGAACTATGGCTCACGGTTCTGTTAGGAATAAGCAACTTGTATTCCCATGAGGCCATAGGCCGATATATATACATGTACAGGTGTGGAACATATGCAGGAAACCCCTTATACAACGGGATAAATACAAAGGGGTACATGACTTATATTATAACTCTAACACCCCCCTCAAACTCATGGTGGATGAACAACACTGAGTTTGGAGAGATAAAAGCCATGTTGTGCTCTAGTCTGGGCCTTCTTCAGGAAATCCACCAACTGTAACTCGGAAGGCACATACTAAAGAGCAATAACCTGATCCTGCACACCAGCGCGCACATAGAGAGCATCAACACCAATATGCTTGGTGAGCTCATGCTTCACAGGATCGCACGCAATGCTAATAGCACCTGTACTGTCAGATAAGAGCAGAGTCGGTGTAGTGACAGAAACACCAAAATCCTGAAGTAACCACCGTAACCAAATCACCTCTGCCATCAAAAGAGCCATTGCTCGCAACTCAGCCTCGGCACTCGAACGGGAAACTGCAATCTGTTTCTTCGTCATCCAGGCAATGAGAGAACCACCAAGAAAAACACAGTAAGCAGAAAGTGAACGGCGATCTGAAGAATCACTAGCCCACGTAGCATCCGAATAGGCCTGAAGCTGTAAAGAACTGGAGCGAGGAAAGAATAGACGGTGAGAGATCGTGCCTCGAAGATATCGAAGAACACGAAGGAGATGACTATAGTGAACCGATGTGGGAGCAGAGACGAACTGACTCAGAATATGAACCGGATAAGAGATGTCCGGACGAGTGACAGCTAGATAGACAAGACTGCCAACAAGATGACGATAACGCATCGGGTCAGGGAGAGGATCACCATCAGTAGCACGGAGGTGAACATTGAGCTCCATAGGAGTCTCAACAATGCGCTCGTCAGTAAGAGCAGCACAAGCAAGAAGATCCTGGATATACTTTTCCTGGGATATAAAAAAGCCATCAGAGGTAGAAGAGACTTTAATCCCAAGAAAGTAGCGAAGAGGTCCAAGATCAGACATAAGAAACTGCTCGCTAAGACGGGCCTTTACAAAGGCACTATACTCGGGGTCATCCCCAGTGATGATCATGTCATCAACATAGAGAAGAAGAAGAGTCCGACCACGAGGAGAAAGGTGAATAAACAATGCTGGATCATGAGCACTTGCTGAAAAACCAGCGGCAGTGACCACAGAGGCAAAACGCTCAAACCAGGCGCGGGGGGCTTGCTTAAGGCCATAGAGAGAGCGACGAAGACGACATACCATGCCATTAGGAACAGAATACCCAGGTGGTGGCTGCATGTACACCTCCTCACGCAGCTCACCATTAAGAAAGGCATTCTTAACATCAAGCTGAGATATAGACCGGTGGCGTGCAGAGGCAACGGCAAGAAGTGTACGAACAGTGGTCATATGGGCCACAGGAGCAAAAGTCTCGTCATAATCACGACCATGCTCCTGCTGAAAACCATGAGCCACAAGACGAGCTTTGTGACGCTCAAGAGAACCATCGGAGCGAGTCTTAACCTTGTAGACCCACTTACAAGTAATGGGACGGACTCCGGGAGGAAGAGAAACAAGATCCCAGGTACCAGTGCGTTCAAGAGCAGCAATCTCCTCTGCCATCGCAAACTGCCATTCAGGATGAACAACAGCCTGACGATAAGAAGTCGGCTCAAGAACAGCAGCACCAACGGTGGGAAATCCAAAGCGATCAACAGGCGGACGAGGACGAGAACGCAAGCCATAAGTAGGCTGAGAGGAAGATGATGACTCATCATCCACAGGTCGTGAATGACGAGTGTAATGTTGAGGAAAAGATGGAACAATAGAAGGAGGAATCGCCAAGGTAGAATCGGGGGGTGGCGACGAAGAAGTCACCGGAGATGAAGGTGTAGAATCCAGTGACATGCTAGGCGAGGAGACCGGGGAAGATGGTGGCTGCAAATCGACTAGAGGTGGAGAAGCAGAGGGAGTGGAACGAATAGGCACAGGCTCAACGGGGGTGATAGGTGAGTCAGGAAAAGTGAGGAAAGAAATATCCTCCACTGAAAAAGTCGAGGAAGATGGGCGTGGGTAGAAGGGACGAGACTCATCAAAAGTCACGTCTCGAGAGATACGCATCCGACGACCGATAGGATCCCAACAACGATAGCCATTATGCTCATCACTGTAGCCTAAGAAGACACACTCAACAGACTGAGCGGTCAGTTTGGTGCGTTCGCGAGGGGCAAGAACATAGCAAACACAACCAAGCAAGCGAAGCATCGAATAATCGGGAGAACGATCAAAAAGACGCTCAAAATGAACACCACCCTATAGAGCAACGGAAGGCTATATATTGATAAGATAGGTGGAGGTGGAGACGGCCTCAGCCCAAAAATGAGGCGGGAGAGAGGCAGCGATCATCAATGCACGAGCCGTCTCAAAAAGATGTCGATGCTTTCGCTCAGCCACACCATTCTGAGCATGAGCACCAGGACAAGAGAATTGAGAGAGAGTTCCTTGCTCAGCAAGAACACCACGCAACATCTTAGAGATATACTCGCGAGCGGAGTCAGCACGAAAAACACGAATGGGTGAAGAGAACTGAGTATGAACCATGGCAGCAAAACGCTTATAAATAGACAACATCTCACTACGAGAAGTCATGAAATAAAGCCATGTGTAACGGGAGAAATCATCTATGAAAATAATATAGTATTTATGACCACCTTTCGAAGCGAAAGGAGCCGGACCCCATACATCAGAATGGACTAAATCGAAAGGACGCTTAGACACTGACTCACTATGTGAATATGGTAACTGAATCTGCTTGCCAAGACGACAACCCTAACACTCTAAAGAGACATCTCCTGAGACAGACCCCAGAAGACCTCGATGAACTAAAGAAGACAACCGAGAACCACACAGATGACCAAGTCGATGATGCCACTGCTTGAAGGAACCAGTAACGGAGGCGACTGAAGCGGAGGAACTGGCGATGGTGGTGGCAGCGGAAGGAACATGAAGCCAGTCCAACTCCCAAAGACCCTGAGAATCACGGCGACGAGGGCCAGCCCCAACCAGAGTGTGCGTGCGACGGTCCTGGACAGAACAAGAGTCAACGTCAAGGATGACGCGACAACCAGAATCAGTAAGTTGACCAGCAGAAAACAGATTCATGGTAAGTCGAGGAACATGAGCAACATCAGGAACAGAATAAGGAGTGAAAAGATTGCCTCTACTAGCAACAGAAAGTGGAGTACCATCAGCAGTGAAGACATGAACAAGAGAATCCAGCGATCGAAGAGAGGACAAAGTGGAAGAATGAGAAGACATATGAAAAGAAGCTCCAGAGTCCAGAACCCGTGGGGATGTACCTGGCTGTGTAGAGGGCGGTTGCGCAGGGCGGGAAGCATCAGTCACAGAACCAGCAGTACCCGTCGAGGAAGAACCTGAAACCGCGAGCAGACGCTTAAGTCTCAGAATATCCTGCTCAGTCAAAGCAATGGCTGAAGTTGTCGAGGTAGATGACGAAGTCCCTGAAGATGATGATCGCGCCTTGCGCAGGTGTTTCCTCTTCATGTAGCACTGGGACTCAATCTGACCATCATTGTTGCAGTAGTCGCAATGTGGACGGGGGCGACCTGAGCCTCCAGAAGGAGTAGGCAAGAGTGGCGGAGCACTCGAGCGAGAAGGGGTCGGTGCAGCAGGTGGCGTGGAAGAAGACCGAGTAGCGAGCACAGAGGGAACCTCCAGCAAACCAGCACCACGTAAGCGAGTCTCCTCGGCACGAATCTCAGAAAGCGCCTCCATGAGAGAAATACGGCCACGAGCAAACAACTGAGCACGCCGGGGCTCAAATTCCTTACGGAGCCGAGACAGGAAAGTCATCAACAGTAGTCACCCTGCTGAAGAGCATGCTCCTGACGGACCACAGAAAGGTATAGGGCATCACCAGAGGGCTCATAGCGCTGACGAAGATGGGTCCACATCTCAAAGACAGTAGGAAGACCCAGAAACTCAGAAGCAAACTGAGGCAGAACACTAGCAGTGAGAACATCTGCAACACGAGCATCATCATCAAGCCACTGGGTGTAAACAGACAGAGCACCATGATACGTTTGAAGAGCCTCCTCATAAGCCAAAACCCTCTCATCATAAGCATGATCGGCAGCCTCATCATCAAGCTTAGCCACATCCTTGGCGGGCTGATTAGCATCCGTAGGAAGAACCAGTGGAGTCGGCAGAGTAGGGACAACCGGAGGAACCGGACGTGGCGGACAACAGACCGCGCTAGAAAGAACACCCCAGAGACGGATGCCACGCATGTGAATGCGCATGAAGCCAGTAAACTCGGTGTAGTTAGTACCATCAAAGATCACCGGACAGCGAGGGACAGCAACATAGCCCAATGCAGCAGACAATTTTTTTTTGGGCGGAGATCCGAAATCAGCAGAATCGGGAACGGGATCGGGGAGCGGCAGGCAGTCGATCTGAAGAACCGCAGGGGCCCGGCTGGAGAGGAGATCGGGGCCGGATGGAGAGGAGAACGGGGCCGGCAGTCGATCTGGAGATGAGCCTGCTTCGAGCGCCTGCGGGAGAACAGGGGTAGGGTCGGCTGTCGATCTAGAGACGAGCACCCTGCCTGCTTTGAGCGTCTGCGGGAGAACGGGGGCGCCTACGAGAGTCCTTCGAGCGAGCGGCGGGAGAGGAGATCGGGGGCGCCTGCGGGACGAGCCCCCTGCTTCGATCGAGCAGACGGAGAGGAGATCGAGCGGGGTTGGAGATCGATCGGGATGTAGAGACGGATCAAACGCACGAGTTG
The DNA here is from genome assembly GCF_018294505.1 of Triticum aestivum. Classification (NCBI taxonomy): domain Eukaryota; kingdom Viridiplantae; phylum Streptophyta; class Magnoliopsida; order Poales; family Poaceae; genus Triticum; species Triticum aestivum. The sequence goes on along the minus strand of NC_057804.1, from coordinate 322,194,486 downwards.
CAGCGTGCAAAAAATTGACCTAGCTCTAATACCATGTTAGGAATAAGCAACTTGTATTCCCATGAGGCCATAGGCCGATATATATACATGTACAGGTGTGGAACATATGCAGGAAACCCCTTATACAACGGGATAAATACAAAGGGGTACATGACTTATATTATAACTCTAACAGGTTCCACCTTTGTTGTTGAAATTGATTGACTGTTATTTATCTGGTTGAAACTTTATGTTTGAGAGGATCGTCCTCTAAAAGTGCCAAGAAGGATTTTGTCCTACTGCATTTTTACAATACTCTCTTGTTGATGCTGTGGATGACGAGACTCACGTTCTTCAATCCAAAAGCTAGAATTGCATTGTGGTCTGCTTGCTTCCGAGAAACCCGAACTTCATAATGTTTGGGATAGTTATGTGATATTTTTGGAACTGAAAATTGTTTTCAGAAACAAACAAAGGTTAGAAAAATATGCGATATCTAAAGAAGTGTTTTGTTTGCAAATTCTAGATAAGTGTTCAACTATGTTTAAGACTGAAATGCGTAAAATCTGGAAGAAAGTCAGTCATGTGTTGACAGTGAAAACTTGTAAAGAAAGAATAGAACCAAAGGATGTAATGAGACTTACACGCCTAGGGAAGTTCAGGGCTCACGCCACTCTTAAAGTTGTTGTTTCTTCTGAGAGTAAGAGAAATATTGAAGTAAAACTATAAGAAGTAAAAGGCAGGAAGAAAAGAAGACTGGAATGTCCAGCTCAAGTAAGAATGGCATACAAATTATGAGATGTAAAGGTGGTTGGTCAAGTAAAGTGTAGTTCTTTGGAAATATGATCAATTTGTTGATCACTGATTCTTCGGTGTTGTGGTTAAAAGGTTAATCACAAGGATATCGACTCGATTGCATATTGTTGCAAATCATTGCAAAGAAACTCCAAACGGCCTAAATGACCAACATATAATGAGGTTAAAATATTTTGATGGATTGTAAAAGGTTACAGTAAATTTATCGGTGTATTTCCCCTGTATTTATTATCATAATTCATTTTAGAGTTTTTTTACACTCTAGCCCATTGCATAGAAGTTGCAAGGAGGTTGTTCATGACAAAACAATAGTTGTTGGATGTTATGAAGGAGGTTGTTGATGACAGAACAATAGTTGTTCGATGTTATGAACAAAAGGGCATACTCTTATTGTGAATGATATGTATATTATGAATATTGATAATAAAATTGAACATCCATAACACTGACGCTAAATGCCGCAAGACTAAAAGAATACCACATCTGTGTGGCACTGCATTTAGTCACATTGGAGAAACCAACATGGAGAAATTTCATAGTGATGAATTTTGAAGTCATCTGATTGAGAATCATCTAACACTTGCAAGTTTCGTCCAATTAGTGAAGTAAACTAAAATGTCGTTCGCAGGCCATAAAGAAAGAGCAACAAAAATAATTGGAGATATGCATATCGATGTATGTAATCCAATAAGTGTTGTTGCAAGCAGTGGATTTATCTATCTTCAAGATGACTCAAGTAGATATTTATATTTACTAATTGAAAAATAAATATGGATCTTTTGAAGTGTTTCAAAAGGTTTTCAGAATGAAGTAAAAATTATTGTAACAAGAAAATTATGTTTCTACAATTGGATTGCAGAAAAGAATATAAATTTAGCGAATGTCTGATGAGCTATAAAAGAATTTTATAGCTTGCACCTCCTAGAAACACTACTGTTATGACCGGCGTCTCATATAGCCGGCGAAGGCCCAATGCCACGTCTAGTTAGGGGCTTAGCCCAACTTATCTTTATTTTTATTAGCACTTCAAGGATTATATAAACACTTGTAAGGCCACCTTTTGGAATTAAGCAATAAGTCATAACTATTGCCCGGCTCCCTCAGGTGTCGGAACCCTAAAACCCTAGTCGCCCCCTGCCTCAGCCTCCTCTCGTCGCGCGGCCACGGCGCCAACTCGCCGTCGCCCACGCCCAGCCCCTCGCCATCCTCCTTCCATCCCTACAACCTAAGGTCTAGACCTGGTAGGATCCAAGCTCCTATCAATCTGGTATCAGCTGTCTCGGGATCGATCATGTCTGCACCTCTTCCCACCACCACACTTCCACCGCCGCCAACCACCACCACGCCGCCGGTCACCACCGCGGCTGGGGCACCATCCTTGTCAGGGCCGGTGTCTTCCGCCGCCTGGACGCCGCCACTCGCCGCCCCCGCCGTCTACACCCCGGAGGAGATGACAGCTGCCCTCCGGGACCTCGCCCAGGCGGTCGCGTGCATCCGCACCTTCCTCGCCAGCCCCTACGGGCCACAGCCGGCAGGGCCCTTCGCCACCGCGTCGCTGCCGCAGTTGCCGCCGCACCCCTCGGCGACCCCCTTCGCTCCGCTCGCGCAACAATTGTCGTGGCAACCGCCACCCTCGGCGCACCTCGGCGCCTCCACCATATAGCCACAGCAACGGTCCCATATCGCGCCCACCGTGGCGCTGCCGCACGAGCAGTTGCAGCCACCGCCGTCCGCGGCCAAGGGCGCCCCAACGATGGCGCCGAGGGTGCCCATCCACCAGGTCCGGTTTCCCCCATCGCCATCACCGCTACCGGCCTGGCTCGCCGGGTCCCTCGAGCCGGTCTACATGACAGCATCCAGACAGCCTCCCCGCCGGTGCCGTCCTCCGCCATCCAATTCGGTGGGCCCTCGGGCTCCGCCGACCCCTACGGCGGCGTCAACGGCCCCCTGTTTCAGGATGGGCCGCTGATGCCCACCTACTCGGCTCTGTCGTCCTCACTGCTTCGCACCGATGAGGTGTACCCCTCCGTCGTCCACGTCCAGACACCGCGCTTCTCCAAGCTCAAGTTCGCCACCTACGACGGCACAGTGGACCCTGAACTGGCTCAATCAGTGCGACCGGTTTTTCAGGGGGCAACGCACGCTCGCGTCCGACCGCACCTGGGTCGCCTCCTACCACCTTCGAGGCGTCGCACAGACATGGTATTACGCCCTCGAGCAGGACGAGGGCGGCATGTCTCCGTGGGAGCGTTTCCGCGAGCTTTGCCTCTTATGCTTCGGGCCACCGATACGCGGGAGCCGGCTGGCGGAGCTTGGGCGCCTAACCTTCACCTCTATGGTGCAGGACTTCGCCGACCGCTTCCAGGCTCGCCAGTGGGCCGAACTCTTTGTTGGCGGTCTGCCGGATCATATCCACGTGGACGTGGAGATGCGGGGTCCACAGGACCTCCAGACGGCCATGTACTATGCCCGCGTCGTCGAACGGGCGCAGTGGCCATGCAACAGGCGTCACCGTCCCGGGGCGCCCAACAGCCCGCCTGACCGCCACCGACACCACCAGCGGCAGGCCGTCCGGCCTAGGCCCCCGCGCCGCCCAACGCTTCGCCCGCGACGCGCCCCTTCCGTCGACTCACCCCGTCCGAGTAGCTCGAGCGCCGCCCTCAGGGGTTGTGCTACAACTGTGACGAACTCTACGTCCTGGGCCACGTTTGCTCGCGCCTGTTCTACTTGGAGGCCGCGGACAACATTGAGGAGGACGTCGCTACCACCGGGCTGGGCGACCCGGCCCTTCCGTTGGCCGACGAGCTTCCGCCAAGGCCGGCCCAGGCAAACGCCCTCGTCGTCTCCCTCCATGCTCTCGCGGGCATCCGGACGGAGAAGACTATGCTGCTGCCAGTGACGATCCATGGTGAGCGGTTCCTCGCACTCCTAGATACGGGCTCCACCCATAACTTCCTGCCCGGAGCCACCATGGGCCGCCTGGCGCTGCAGCCGACCGGTGGGGAGCAGCTACGCGTTACCGTGGCCAACGGTGACCGTCTCCTGTGCCAGGGTATCGCTCGACATGTCCCCATCATCATCAATGACGAGCACTTCAACATCACCTGCGTCGGCATTGACTTGGGCTACTTCGACTTCATCCTCGGTGTCGACTTCTTGCGAACTCTGGGTCGCATTATCTGGGACTTCGACGCCATGACGATGATCTTCTGGCGCCTGGGTCGCCGCATTCGGTGGGAGGGTGTTGGCGGCGCCTCCCCGGCAGCCCCTCAGCCCCAGTCGACGGCGGCCGCCATCAACGCTGGGCATCCGCTGTTGGCTAGCCTGTTGCAGCAGCACAGCGACCTCTTCGACGAGCCGTAGAGCCTACCACCGGTTCGGCCCTACGACCACCGCATCCACCTGCTGCCGGACAACGCTCCTGTCGCTGTGCGGCCGTACCGCTACCCCCAGCTGCAGAAGGACGAGTTGGAGCGGCAGTGCGCGGTCATGCTTGCCTTGGGCATCATCCAGATCTCGACCTCGCCATTCTCGGCGCCGGTTCTCCTCGTCTGCAAGGCGGACGGCACGTGGCGCTTCTGCATCAACTATCGTGCTCTTAACGCCAAGACACTCAAGGACAAGTTTCCCATTCCGGTCGTGGACGAGCTCCTGGACAAGCTACACGGGGCACGCTTCTTCACCAAGCTCGACCTACGTTCGGGATATCACCAGGTGCGTATGCACCCGGATGATGTCGCGAAGACGGCCTTCCGCACTCATCACGGCCACTTTGCGTTCTTGGTGATGCCCTTTGGCCTCTCCAATGCGCCGGCGACCATCCAGGCTTTGATGAACGATGTCCTCCGCCCCTACTTGTGCCGGTTTGTGCTTATTTTCTTTGATGGCATTCTTATCTACAGTTCATCCTGGGCGGAGCATCTACAGCACGTGACCACTGTCTTCAACGAGCTTCGGGCGCACCATCTGCATCTCAAGCGCTCGAAGTGCTCGTTCGGCACGACATCGGTCGCCTACCTCGGCCACGTCATCTCGGCAGAGGGCGTCTCTATGGATGCCAACAAGGTGGCGGCTGTCGCGACGTGGCCAACGCCGCACTCACCACGGGCCCTCCGCGGTTTCCTCGGCCTCGCGGGCTACTACCGGAAGTTCATCCGAGAGTTTGGCCTCATCGCGGCTCCCCTCACGTGCCTTCTCTGCCGAGACGCCTTCTCTTGGGATACTGAGGCGACTGAGATGTTCACGACCCTCAAGCAGGCGCTCACGACGGGGTCGGTCCTCCAGATGCCAGACATCGACAAGCTCTTCGTGGTGGACTGTGACGCCTCGGGCATGGGGTTTGGCACCGTCCTACATCAGGGTGACGGGCCACTCACGTTCTTCAGCAGGCCCTTCGCAGCGCGCCACCACAAGCTCGCGGCCTACAAGCGGGAGCTCATCAGCTTGGTGCAAGCGGTGCGCCACTGGAGGCCATATTTGTGGGGGCGGCCGTTCTGTATTCACACGGATCACTACAGCCTCACGTTCTTGTTGGAGCAACGCCTCTCCACCGTGCCGCGGTATCAGTGGATCAGCAAGCTTTTTGGCTTCGACTTCACCGTCGAGTACCGTCCGGGCCGCCACAACACTGTGGCCGACGCACTGTCTCGCCGCGACGCCAACCACGACACCGACACCGACGGCCCGCGGGCGTGGCCCTCTACATCCGCTCCGGGCCCTCCTTCACCCTCATCGACGACATCCGTCGGGCCACTGCGAGCGCTCCGGATGCGCAACTCCTTCGGCAGTGCCTCGACGCCGGCGACCTGGAGGAGTCGTGGCGCATGGCGGATGGCCTGCTCCTGCACGGGCGTCGGCTCTCCATTCCGGATCACGGCGACCTCCGTCACCAGGCCCTGCTGCTGGGCCACTCGGCAGGTCACGAGGGCATGCAAAAGACCCTCCACCGTCTCCGAGCAGATTTCTACATCCCAGGCGACCGGGCGCTGGTGCGAGACTGGGTGCGGTCTTGGGTCACGTGCCAGCGCAACAAAACGAGACACTGCAGCCAGCAGGACTACTACAGCCCCTTGAGGTGCCCTCTCAGGTCTGGGCCGACATCTTCATAGACTTCATCGAGGGCCTTCCCAAGGTGAGCGGCAAGTCCGCCATCCTCAAGATGGTCGACCGTTTCTCCAAGTATGCACACTTCATCGCGCTCTGCCACCCCTACACTGTCGCCTCCATGGCGTGTGCCTTCTTCGACGGCATCGTCCGCCTTCACGGGTTCCCCTCTTCGATCGTCAGCGACTGTGACCTGGTGTTCATTGGTCATGTCTCGCGGAATCTCTTTCGGATAGCGGGCGTGAAACTGCACCTGAGTACGGCATTCCACCCCCAGACGGACGGCCAATCTGAGGTGGTCAACAAGGTGATTGCTCTGTATTTGCGCTGTGTTGCAGGTGATCGTCCCCGGGCTTGGGTGGACTGGCTCGCGTGGGCAGAGTACTGCTACAACACCTCCTACCACTCTGCCCTGCGCGCCACACCTTTTGAGGTGGTCTATGGCCGCCCTCCACCGCCCATCTTGCCGGTTGACCCCGGGACGGCCCGCACGGAGGTGGCTGGCAACCTTCTCCGCAGCAGGGACGAGATCCTTGCCGAGGTGCGCCAGCGTCTTCTCCAGGCCTAGCAGCTGTCCAAGAAGTACTACAATGGCCACCACCATGAGGCGGAGTTTGCGATGGGCGTCTGGGGGTGGTTGCGGCTCCTTCACCGCTCTACGCAGTCGTTGGATCCGCGTGCTAAGTGCAAGTTGGGCCCTCGCTACGCAGGCCCATTTTCGGTGGTGGAACGCATCAGCAAGGTCGCCTATCACCTTCAACTTTCGCCCGGCACGCGCATCCACAACACCTTCCATGTGGGCTTGCTCAAGCCTTTCCGCGGCGATCCACCCGTGGCTGCGCCGACGCTTCCTCCAACCTCCGATGGACGTCTTCTTCCGGGCCCAGCAAAGGTGTTGAAGGCCCAGCAGCGCCGCTGCGTGTGGCATTTGTTGATCCAATGGCAAGGCTTCCGGAGGAGGACGCCACTTGGGAGCAGCTCCAGGAGTTCCGCCAGCATTTTCCAGACTTCCAGCCGGCGGAGGCCCAATGCCACGTCTAGTTAGGGGCTTAGCCCAACTTATCTTTATTTTTATTAGCACTTCGAGGATTATATAAACACTTGTAAGGCCACCTTTTGGAATTAAGCAATAAGTCATAACTATTGCCTGGCTCCCTCAGCAGTCGAAACCCTAAAACCCTAGCCGCCCCCTGCCTCCGCCTCCTCTCATCGCGAGGCCACAGGGCCGACTCGCCGTCGCCTGCGCCCAGCCCCTCGCCATCCTCCCTTCCATCCCTACAACCTAAGGGCTAGACCTGGTAGGATCCCAGCTCCTATCAAACACTACTGAGAGTAGATTGTTTTGAGTAGATGCAATCAAACTATGTATGACATGGTGAGATCAAAGATGACATTAATTATTTCACCAATATACTTTTAAAGTGATGCTTTAGAGACTGTGGCTTTTACACTGAAAAAGGAGCGCCATCAAATTTATTGAAATAAGTGCTACTTTGTAAGTTATCCCAAACTCCTCCACTACGCCGAGGCAAAGTGTTGCCATAGAGTGCGGAAGTTTTGAAGATGTTCTCTACAAAAGAGCGAGTGGGGGACAGTGCAGCTCGACAAGATTGCGGAATCTTCATAATCAGCTCAAAGAAAAGAAACACGGGAAGTAATTCTAGAATTTCTTACTGCGACTGATACAAAAGCCTCTACATGAGATATAGAGACTACGATCGAACTTGCAGTTGAACTATATAGGTTGGGAAAATTCGTGCAGACCTTTGTGGTATGCAGACGAAATATTGTTGGGCAAACAATGAACCTATAAATCACAGAGAAGCGTTGATGGGCCCTGACTCCGAAAATTGGCTATATGCCAACATAATCCGAGATAGTATCCATTCACATAATTCAAGCTTAGAACTTGATGAACCCTTCGAAAGACTTAAGAGTCTAAAGAAAGTAATGGATCTGTAAATTGACAAAGATAAAAATGTTTTATAATACTTGACTTGTTACAAATAGTTTATGACAAGATCAAAGAATTCACTATGACGAGATTGTGTCATCATAATAATACTTTAAGTCAGTTCGGGTTAAACTAGCAATTATTAAATATTTCAAATATGAAATAAAACAGATGGATGTCAAAATGATACCCATGAGATGGAAATAGAACCAAGGTTGTATGTTTGATACGATCCAAGGTAATTTTGTCGATCCAAAGGATGCTAGTAAGTATGCAAACTTCAAGAGGTCCTATAATGATCTGAAGCAAGCAGAGTGGAGTTGGAATCTTCGCACTGATGAAATGGTCAAATAAATTGATTTCATCGAGTAAAGCGAAGATGCTTGTATTTACAAGAAAGTAAGTGGGAGCATGATAATATTTCTAAACACTATATGTACATGACATATTGTTGATTGGAAGATATGTAAATTTATTGACACACATTAAGACTTTACTGAAACTAGTTTTTCAGTAATACTTAGGCAATGAATAGTCTTGGTATTAGACATAATGACCTATGGAGATAATATTGTCTAATCGGACTTAGCCAAGATACATATTGACAGAATACTAAAGCAGCTTAGTATGTAAAATGTCAAGAAGAGTTTCTTGTCAATGTCAAATGGAAGGAGTCGGTATCCTGAAATCCTGAAATACTGATGAGCGAGATATGATTTCAACTACACTTGTATTCCATGTATGTAAACAATCAAATATTTCCAATACTCCAAGTTAGTTGTAAGTAAAAGTTACTAGTATGGTCAAATTGTTGATCATAGGACAACAATAAAAAATATCGTTAAGGATTAATGACATGTTTCTCGCACACGGAGAAAATGAAGAGATTGTTGTAAGGAGTTACATCGATGAAGGTTCGTTGTAAGTAGTATATCGATAAAATCTTCATCTGTGCTCCAAGTGATTTATGGTGGCATAGTAAGTTGGAATTGGTCCAAAAAGTTATTGTGGTGAATTCTATAACAGAAGGCTAAATATATTATTGCTTTAGAAACAAAAATGAAGGGTGAAACAAAAATGAAGGGTGATGAATCGGAAGTTCATTCATGAGCTTGGTATTGTTTCTAGATGATTGTATCATTGGAACACTTCTTAATAGTGGTTCCATAACTCAGTCTAATGAATCAAAGGTTCTACCAGTGATTCAATATATATACAAAGCCGGTTTCACACAAATTATGAATTCGTATGAAAGCATGATAGATGCATAGAAATGTAATTGATACACGTAGATCTGAAGTTGCCAGATCCAATAGACGAAGTCTATACCACAAGCAAAGCATGGACTGACACCAGAATGCCATTGGTGTAGAAGTTAAAAGTGCTAACAAGATTATTGACTCTAGTGCAAGTGGGAGACTGTTGGAAATATGCCCTAGAGGCAATAATATTGTATTATTATATTTTCATATTCATAGTTAAGAGTTTATATTTCATGCTATAACTGCTATGATCCTGGAATATGCGATTCGGTGGAAAACTCATATGCACGTGTGGAATGCTAAACAGTAACAATAGGTTCCGGTGTCGCTCTATGACTGGCAAAAGTGTTGATGGTGATCACGTTTTCCGGATCTTAAGATACCGTTAAGTGTAACGAGAGTCCTAAAACAACAATGAGGGTATGTCGTTAGAAGAACAATCATATTGAATCGACCCAATACTTGTCTGTTATACTATGTGATTATATCGTCTGAAATTATCTGTTATAACACGGAGTGTTAGCATGAGTTTTAGTTCCTCAGACCATGAGAGTGTCTCGGTGGGCTTTGGGGTTGCTCAAACGTCATCTGTAACAAGGTGATCATAACAACAACTTTCAGGCACACCGGAAAGTTTGACAAGTGACCGGACAGCTCGAGAGTGGGATTTGCTCCTCCGACGATGGAGAGATATTCTTAGGGCCCTCTCGGTGTGACGGCATCCATCATCGTTTGGCCAGACACAGGTGACTATATCACGGGGATGCCGGAACACGTCAACGAGAAAGAAGAACAAAACCGGTAATGGGGGCAACGATATAGTGAGCATGGTGATGACTAACGAGGATACCGATGCACACCGGGTTTTGTAAAGTATCGCGAAGTAAAGGGAACATCACATGATAACCAAAGGTTCACTCGAATATCATTCGTGTAATCATAGGGACCGATATGGATGTTCACGGTTCCGGTATCGGTCATTGAACGAAGGGGTTTCGTTCATGTCTATGGTTTAGCGAACCTACCGGGTCAAAAGCTTAAAGTAAGCATGATCTACTGAGTGTTAATAGGACGGGAAGTGATGAGAATATATTTGTGAAATTGTTTCATTAATATCTAGAATAGTTCTGAGAGGTTCCGGAAGGGTTTCGGTGAATATCGGGTAATACCGGGTATTACCGATTAATATATGTAGGTGGGAAATATTTCCGGGGATGTTAAATTATATATATAATGGTCTGAAAATGTTTAGAACAAATATATATTTAATTTAATATCAATGGGCCTAATAAAGCCAAGAGGTGGAAGGAAACTTGGGCCATGAAGGACCAAGTGGAGGTGCCCCCCCCCCCTCCTATTGGGGGGGAAGGGGGGCGAATCCTACTTGGGGTGGGAGTTGGACTCCCCCCATGGCTGGCACACCAAGGGAGGCTTTCCTCCCTTTGTGGTTGCCCTCTCCTCCCCTCCTAACCTATATATACTAGAGAATTTCTCCCTGTTGGGACACAACTTTTGGAGCCTCCTCTAGTTGATCTAGTGCATGTTCTAGTTGGTCCTAGTTGACTAATTAGAGCAAGCCCTGGCCACCTCTAATCCTCATAATTAGAAGCCCCGTGTGGTTCCAAACTCCTCCCTCTAATTCTTCGTCGACGATAAGCTCTGAACGGCGAAGCGCTGCCGGATCGTGAAGACCGCATGCTGGCAACCAAGTAGAGAGGTCGTGCTTTCGGTCTTCTGTTCGAGGGATCGTTCGAGGGCGGTTCGCGAAATCTTCATCAACGTTCGAGAAACTCCAAGGACAATCTACACCGACTCGTCTATTTCCGTTGCACTCCCGAAGTCGGTAATGATCGTTGATCACAACCCGTTATGCATCTTCATATTGTTCCTAGGTGATTGTAGGGCGAAATTTTTTTTTGCTTTTTCTACTACGTTTCTCAACACAAGGCCGGATGAAGCTGGCAAATTATGTATGAATAGAGTAATATGTCTTGTCACAGAGGCAAAATTGGGGAACATAGAATGATGAACCCTAGCCACAACCCAACTGGTTATATAGGTAGCGGGGTCAGGAATAATACACGGTAAAAATGACTATATTGTTACAGTAATAATCAAGCACGGGGCAGTCAAGGCCATCGAAGGAACATAGATAGTAGAGGCTTTGATCTAGCAAAACGATAACTGAATAATTGACACCTACGTTTCAATATGTGACACCATAGTCTATTACTTTGAATACCTAACACTAGGACCGTATGACAAGCACAACAAAGAAGGGCATTGGCTAAGCAATGCACGGCACTGCAGACAGCGATAACGCGACGACGCCAAGCCAAACCATAGCGTTATGGTATTGCACAACTACACGAATGAAAGGGGCAAGGTAGGTTGCATGCGAGCGTGCATGTAGATACCAGGGCCAGAGGTGTCCAGTAGTGGCACTATGGCAGTGACCAAAACCCGACAACAAGGTTAGAAACTTGGAGATGGCATCTCCAAGAGAAAGGGTTCAAGGCCATGGCTCAATGGAAGTTATAAAATCAGTGCTAACCAATAGAAACACGATTTATTTTTCTTATTCATTTTTATAAAAGCCTTGGATTCATTCTAACACGTTCGTGCGTGAAATTTGATTCTTGATTTAATTTAGTTTTATATACTATACTAGTGAATGGACAATTTTGAATTGGCTGTTCAAAGTTGTACTAATTACCGTGGAATTAAGCTGATGAAGCCATACAATGAAGCTATGGGAGTCATTGAGCATTGCTTAAGAAGATTGACAAGCGTGACCAAAAAACAGTATGGTTTCATGCCTAGGAGGTCGATCCTGGAAGTCATTTCTTGGTTCGACAACTTATGGAGAGATACAAGGAGCAAAAGGACCTGTATATGGTGTTCATTGACTTGGAGACGACCTGCGATAAGATATTGCAGAATGTCATATTTTGGGTCTTGGAGAAACACAAAGTCCCAACAAAGTACATTACCCTCATCAAGTAAATGTACGATAATGTTGTGACAAGTGTTTGAACAAGTGATGGGGACACTGATGACTTCCAATTAGAATAGGACGGCACCAAGGGTCAGCTTTAAGCCCTTATCTTTTTGCTTTGGTGATGGATGAGGTCACAAGGGATAATATCAAGAGATATCCCATGGTGTAATGCTCTTTGCGAATGATGTGGTGCAAGTCAGAAATAGTCGGATGGGGGTTAATAGAAAGTTAGAGATGTGGAGACAGACTTCAAAATCGCAAAGTTGTAGGCTTAGTAGACGTAAAATTGACTGCATGAGGTGCGGTTTCAGTTCTACTAGGCACGAGCAGGAGGAAGTTAGCCTTGACGGGCAGGTGGTACCTCGGAAGGACACATTTCGATATTTGGGGTCAATGTTGCAGAAGGATGGTGATATCGATGAAGATGTGAGCCATCAAATAAAAGTTGGATGGATGAAGTGGCGCCAAACTTCTGGAGTTCTCTGTGATAAGAGAGAGCCACAAAAGTTAAAAGGCAGGTTTATAGGATGGCGGTTCAACCTGCGATGGTTGCTTAGCGTTGAATAGTGGCCAACTAAAAGGCAGCATGTCCAACAGCTAGGTGTAGCAGGGATGCGCATGTTAAGATGGATATGTGGCCACACAAGAAGATTCGGGTTCAAAATGATGATATACTTGATAGAGTTGGGATGAGAGATCGGGGTAGACCAAACTTGACATGGAAGGGGTCCGTAAAGAGAGATCACAGATATAAAGGACTGGAATATCACCAAAGATTTAGCCATGGACAGGGGTGTGTGAAGTTAGCTATCCATGTGCCAGAACAATGACTTGGTTTCAATATCTTATGGGTTTCAAATTATTTGCTGGATAATTTTCAATTGCATCATACTTCTTGGTACATTAATACTATCGAGTCCACCGCCAAACTTTTCATTGCCTATTATCGACAATATAAACAATACAATAATCTACAAAAGGAACAATGATTTGCAACGACACAATCAACACATAATTTGAGAATATTTTCAAGTAGGATACTGGTGTAACCATGGACCCGTCATTATTCATGAAATTCTATATAAAGGACCTGAACTAAATTTTAATTTGTTCAAAATGAAAAAAAACTTCTTATATCCCTCCCAATATACACACGTGTTGTGGCCTTGCATGCATAAATTTATAGGCACTTTTCAGAACTCTGGAAGTATTCTACTGTACAGTATTTCATCTAGTATGTGCTAAATATCTTGCTTCCAATGCTTGTAGGGACTAGGGAGTTGACCGAGATAGTTCACTGGATGGAAATATTTGGGTCAATCATTCTCATGTTAATGTCACATAATCAGGCACAAAAAGAAGAGGATGAAATTATATAAGCAACTAAAACCAACTATAGAATATGCAATGGGAATATGATTGTTTTAAAACTTATTAAGTTTTCTGCAAAAATCAACAATTTTCACAAAGAACACAAGGTTTTTATCTAAATGCATACATTGTTACTGCATGAGATGCCATTTCGGACAAAAGTGATACCTCTCGTCACGCCAGAAAGAGTTTGTATCTAATTCTGGCAGCACTAGTGTAGCATTCATTATTCGTGCAGCAACAACAGCATTACATATCTACAAAAACAGGATAATATCAACCTTAATTTTGTTACCATCAATCATATAATCATAGTAACTCCAGCGATTTAGTGCTGGTGGTTTTCGTCCCATAGTTCGTCTCCAAGAATGGTGTTGGACAGTGGGTTTCCCACTAGTGCGTTGAACCCGTATTCTCGTTTTCACCTTCTTTTTTTTACTTTCTGTTATGGAAGTTACAGAAAATGTGGAACCGGGTTCAAAAAATAGCAAGTATTGTGATCAAACATGCTTCTTTAGAGATAAAGGGAGAGCTTATTCATTAATCACCGCGGTACGTTGTTGGTTCAAGCCACCATTGCATCGGACACGCAAGTACCCATTAGTCTCAGACTCAGTTGGTGGAGCTGCAGGTACATTAATTAACTTCAGCATATCCACTTTTACCATCATTTGCTAAGAATATGACCGTCAACTTCCAGAGAGGTTACAGAGATGAACATACGAGGCCAATATGATCGTGGTGCAGAAGAAGCTCTCCAGCCATTTGAATTTGCAGTTCTCCACAACTTATTTACATCAACATCCTTGAATAATAGCATCGATGTTAGTATAAGAAATCATTTCATTGAGAATTCAAATACACAATGCACATATTGTCATTGTAATAGTCCACATGCAATTAGTCAAAATCAGCTTATCAGCCCACAAACTAAAATGATGCATTTCAAAAGGCATATTGCCACTAAACAGTATTTATTTCTGATACTATTGTTTATCATTAGAATAGAATATTTTAAAATGCAAAGTCATCCAGTTCGCCACTAGGAAATACATCCTCGTGAGCAATCAGAGAGTCCCAATGATTTCCACAGAGAAGGTAGTAATTATTTCTAACCAATTTAAATGCATTTGCATTGTCTCCAATTATATCATCCAAATCCACAATAAAATAATAGCAGCAACCATATATATCTTTTCTTGCGGGTCACCAACCATATAGATCAACTGCACAAAATAATGAAAGTTCTGGTAAACACACTATCCTCCTCCACCGGTCCCTCCCATCGTAACAACGATCGTTCACATACTTTTCTTTTGCAGCGGCTTGGAGTTCTTCGACCCCCAAGCCTCAGAGAAATGCCCCACCACCATCTATTGATCTTTCCCCAAAGCAATAAAAGAAATATTAACAAAATACCATCACCATTTCCTCGCTCATAAACAACACGAAAAATAACTTGAACAAATACCCTGTTGAATAGAAGATGGGGAGAAATTCCGTAACATCATCTAACTAATGCAGCAGTTGCATCCCCAGTTGGCCCGCAAACAGCACAAGCATATCGTGTGCTTCCATTGCCATAGAAATAGCCAAGCAGATCAAACAATACAGCTAAGCTACACACCGGTAAGCAAGCACGGTCCAGAGAACGCACCTGGGCCTTGTAGGAGGTAAGGGTGAGGTCGGTGGAGGAGGACCAGAGCCAGATAGTGCAAGTGACGAGCGCCGCCACGGCGACCAACAGCCGCGCCGGCACGCGGCGGCGGCGGAGGGACGCCTCTCCAGGACCCCTACCGGAGAGATCACCGAAAAATTCAGCAAAAAATTGAAACGATAGAGGAATATGGCGAGGGAAAGCGGTGCTCACCTGCGCATTGGGATCGCGGGGTTAGGTTTCGGAAACAGATGGGGGATTGGGCACGATATGCGCTAAGATCTGGGAATCGGAGGTCTGGGAGGGAGCGGGAGTTGAGAGTGTGTCCTGCGCGCGCGGGTAGGTGAAACGTGGGATGTGAGGTTTTGTTTAGGGCCCTTTTCTCCTTTTTTTTTCCTGAAATGGAAAAGCGGCCTTTTTTTCCAAAACCGCTCGTTCAGAGCGATTTCCAAGCGAACGCTCAATTGGCCATCCGATCGTCATATTTGGGAATCGTTCGCGCGGGAGCAAAGGCCCGCGGGGGTTTTCTAAGGGTGTGCATTCGTTTTTTTTGGTTTGCTTCGGTTTTGGTTTTAGGTTTATACGGTTTTTACACTTCGGTTTATACAGTTTTATACATCGCGGT
This sequence comes from Triticum aestivum, assembly GCF_018294505.1. Classification (NCBI taxonomy): domain Eukaryota; kingdom Viridiplantae; phylum Streptophyta; class Magnoliopsida; order Poales; family Poaceae; genus Triticum; species Triticum aestivum. Next base: position 322,178,718 of record NC_057804.1, on the reverse strand, counting down.
TTCGGTAATAACCATTTACATTCGGTTTGATTTGGTTTGATTTTGGTTTCGGTAATAACCATTTACTTTCAGTTCCGTTTTAGTAATAACCAAATTAACCAAAGTTAACGCGAACTTTCGAGCAACACATGGTTTGACGACGGACCGAAAAACGGCAAAAATAATTGACAATAAAAAAAAGAAAACACTAGCACCTCTAAGTGCACGAAAATACACTTAAAAGCACAACCACCGATAATACATACTCCCTCCGTCTCATAATATAAGAGCGTTTTTGGCACTACATTAGTGTTAAAAACATTCTCATATTATGGGACTGAGGGAGTAGTTGATTAACATTATGTTTTTTTAGAGGAAGTTGATTAGCAGTAAGTAACGTGACCTTTTTTAGTAGAACAGTATGCGAGGTTAAAAAAAGAGTGGTACATACATTAGTCGTTCTAGGCTCAGACTCATGAATCACGTGACACCTAAATTGAGTATAAAAAACATAAAGCCGGTGAGAGATTTGGTGCATGTTACGGTCCCATGCTCATTTCCTATGCATGCAAGTTTGCATAAGCCGTGGTGAGGGATTAATAGTTTAGTACCATCTCGGTTGTGCGTGGAGAATGAAGTACGAGCACAAGTTATAAAAAGGGGTCCAGTGAGACAGATAGTTTGGTGAGTGCTAGCTCCAAATTTAAAAGAAAGTTGAGGGTCGATGGATCGGGTGAGCAGCCGGTTTTCTGACTTTCTTAAAAAATGGTTGCTCTGGGATGTTTTCTGGTTCTTTTCATTTTAACCAAATTAATTTGTTTTTAGACCGGAAAACCTGAAATGAATTTGGCTTGTTGTTTTGCAAACTGAAACAATAACCATAACCTGGAAAAATCGAAATTCGTTTTCAGTTTGGGTTTTTCATTTGGTTTTTGGTTTTTGGTGCAGTTTTGCACGCCCCGAGGCATTTCCATCCCCTCAACGCTCGCTTATTTGCGTGTCTCATCTCCTCCCCACACCAGTGTAGAAATATTTACACATGATCTTAATTAGTGACACGTGTTTTTCAATCCACAAAACTGAACGCCTGGCCAATTATTTAGCATAGATCCAAAAAAATGGCTTCCAACCAAACGAGAGCCAAAGCAATCTCTCAACGTCCAAAACATTGGTAGGGTTGCTCCTGACCGTGATCCAAATAGACCCTATGCCATTTGTGTGTGGGTCCAACAGCCTGCCCAGTCGTAGATATTAGTGGTGGTGTGTCAAAAGAGTCGACACGTTACTGACTATGTATCTAGCATGACGTGGGCTATATGGCCACATTGATGGTTCCTTTCTCGCCTTGTTTCTGGGTTGTGTTTTTAGGTCCGAATTATTTGTGGCGTGGGCTGCGAGTCGCATGTCGCTACCTCGGCCATTATTTTACCTAGGTAGAAACCTAGCCGCACACTGTTTATCTTCACTCACCTCCTCCCTCCCTTTTCTGTGACCAGCCACTGCTCGATCACAGCCTCTCCTTCCCCTCGCATGGCGTGCCATTACACCTAGCATTCTCGTAGCCAATCGTGTCCAATTTGTCGTGTTCTTATGATGGATATACTAGATCATTATGGCGCGCGTTGCTGGGCCCTTTCATTTGTTCGATGAAATGGTAGGACTTTTATAAATATACATACGCATGGAAAATACAATTAAATTCGCATAACTTATCCGTACAGTATGAACAATAAATAAACTTAATCAGAAGATAATATATTCCTTCTCAAAACATGCATTGATTCTTATTTTAACTTAAATTGCCACACTAACAACAAATATTTCCAAAACCATACAAGCAGACACGAAAGAAACACATATTAATGACACTAACAACATAATAAGCAAGAGCAAAAAAAAAGGTGATCGGTTTTCTCCTTTGTAGTACCAAAACATCTTTAGTAGACACAACTTGCTTATTCGGATACCACACATAACCACTTAACATCATAGAAATTTCTAGGGGAACATCATGTCACCATTCAGCAAAACAGAATTGCCTAGCTCGGTTCCATAGCAAGGTAAGAACAAAGGTTTATCATCCACATGAAGAAGTGACAATCACCAATCTCGTATTCTACCTGCAATAGGTCTTCCTGCCCAAAGATTACATTTTCATCAGTTGGTGACAATACCATATAACCATATTCCTAAATGATTTTATATAATAGACTAATGTTTATAGTGAAAATTCTTGTAGAAGTCTTGTTATATTACTTCCATGAGAGATCTTCATGTAGAAGTCATGTAGTTTGGTGACAAAATATAATCCGTACCTTCTGATTTAGCACTAACACGCAATAAGTGCCTATCAATTTTCTTATGTTTGTGCATTCTATTACTTCCATCAGAGATCTTCAGGGCATCCTGAAAAGAATAAAATATGTGTGATGTGTCGCATATGCAAAAAAATTAGTTTATCAACTACTTTGTAAGATATATTTTCATCTAAAACATATACAAGTAGGAAAAAATTGGAAGGGCGAATGCAAAGTTATGAACCAGATAGCTATTTTCATTGCCATACACAATCTAAGATGGAAAAGAGAGTGCCCTACACTGTATTGTCATGTTTAATTTTAAATCTGGAATAAGGCATATTGTAAGCTTGCACTAAGCACTTCAGCAATAACAAATGATTGTTTCCTTCAACTAAGTGACAATGATCGTATGCATTGCTTAATCATGCATTGAAAAAGCTAATCACTCACTTGCCTAATGGAAGTAGGCACCGGTGTAGAGACACCTTGTAGGATCAAAATTATGTCTACAAGGGGGTAGACTACTTGACCAAATAAAAATCTATAATTTTTCCAATTTTAGTTGTGGGCAGTTTTTAACAATTAGCACAAGCCAAACAATCAACCTACACATGCAATTCTAAGAGTATAGCAGCGAAAAGTAAAACATTGCATATGAAGGTAAAGGGAAAGGTTTTGAGAAATCAAACGCAATGGAGACACGGAGATTTTTGGCGTGATTCTGATAGGTGGTGCTATCGTACGTCCATGTTGATGGAGACTTCAACCCACAAAGGGTAACAGCTGCGTGAGTCCACGGAGGGCTCCACCCAGTAAGGGTCCACGAAGAAGCAACCTTGTCTATCCCACTATGACCATCGCCCACGAAGGACTTGCCTCACTCGGGTAGATCTTCATGAAGTAGGCGATCTCCTTGCCCTTACAAACTTCTTGGTTCAACTCCGCATCTTGACGAAGGCTCCCAAGCGACACCTAACCAATCTAAGAGACACCACTCTCCAAAAGGTAATAGATGGTGTGTTGATGATGAACTCCTTGCTCTTGTGCTTCAGATGATAGTCTCCCCAACACTCAACTCTCTCTCTCTCTCTCATATTTGGCTATGATAGAAAGATGATTTGAGTGTAAAGCAACTTGGGGATGGCTAGAAATTAAGATTCTTGTGGTAGGATTGGAATGTCTTGATCTCAACACATGAGTAGGTGGTTCTCTCTTAGAAAATGTATGGTGGAAGTGTAGGCACGGTTTGATGGCTCTCCCACAAATAGACAAGGGGTGGAGGGGTTTATATATCCTCCACACAAAATCCAACTATTACACACATTTGACTCATCTCGGTTGGACCGAATTGGTTAAGCTCGGTGGCAACAATCTGTTCGAAGATGTGAATGTTAGGAATCTCGGTGGGATCGACGGGAATAACTCGGTGGGACCGATGTGCTAGGGCTTAGGGCAAACATCATCTTGGTAGCGCCGATTGCATCAACTCGGTGAGACCGAAGAGAAGCAATAAGGCAACAGAGAGTCTATCAAGCCAACTCAGTGAGACCGATTACATAACTCGGTGAGAATGAAATAAATGCAACAAGTAATAGAGTGTTGGCAAGTCCATATCAGTGAGATCGACACTCGCATGGGTGAGACCGAACTGTTTAGGGTTTCTGGCTGTGGCTATGCTATATGAATTCGGTGGCTCGGGGTAGAAAGAATCAGCGGGGCCGAGATGGACTTTAGGGTTTGGACATATTTGGATGGAGAAAGTGGTTGAGTGTTTTGGAGCAATATCACTAAGCATTTCAGCAAGCAAGCCATTAAGCAACACCTCATCCCCTTTTAATAGTATTGGCTTTCCTATGGACTCAATGTGATCTTGGATCACTAAAATAAAGATGAAGAGTCTTGAACTTTTGCCAATATTTGTCCTTAGCATTTTGAGGGGTCCACATCTCTAGTCCATGCCATGCCATTCATTAAACTTCCTGAATTAATTGTCTTGAATGGATATTAGTTCAATGAGCTATATATTGTTATGAATTACCCAAACCACGCGGGGATTAGTTGCACTTTCAATCTCCCGCTTTTTGTTAATTGATGACAACATATAGATCAAAGCTTCGACAAATGATAATATGAATGAAATACATCGTCACTTTGAGAAGTATGTGATAAGCAAGAGCTCCCCCTAAATTTGTGCATTATTTAAAACTTGCGTTTGAATGCAAATGCACAATCGATTAGGATCATGGGTCACTCTTCCATGTCACATACATCTTGGTGGAGCGCACAAAATGATAAGAGTGAAATAACATGCATGCATTACCAAATGCATAAGTGAATGATCATACACAACTAATCATAGAGATAAGCATAGATCGCACATTAATCATAGTATGATCAATCACACAACCACACAAAATATCTCACGAGCATAAAACAATAAGTAGCACAAACCAAACGGACGAAGTAGCAAAAAGAATGAGACTCTCTCTCTCTCTCTCTCTCTCTCTCTCTCTCTCTTCTCTCTCTCTCTCTCTCTCTCTCTATCCATCTCTCTCTCTCTCGGCCTATGATATATACATTTTCTCCCCCTTTGGCAACAAGTTACCAAAAAGCTTGAATAAGAATAGTGTTATACGACACTCTAGGCACGATCTCTGGGAACTCCTGAAGGGGTCTTCTGGCTTGTTGCTCCGGTGTGCGTAGATGGCGTTGAGAGAACAGCTTCTGCAAATACCTCGGCTGATGTCTGTTGAGCTGGTGGTGTTGACACTAGGGATGGCACTGTGGCAGTGGCGGCAAGTGCAGGGTGTGTTGTCCTGGTGTCTGCTACTGGCACAGCTGAAGACCTGGGTGCCCTCGGAAATGTCTGTAACCTCTCAGTGGTAGTGTCCTCATTGCCATCTTCAGCATCATCTCTTAGTTTCTCCACAATAGATTGTATCTCAGTGACCTTGACATCAAGATTGTACATTTTGTCTTCAACTATCCGCTCTAGGCTCTCCTGGTTCTTGGCTAAGTTGGCCAGACTTCGCTCAATCCTTAATGTTGTTTCTAGCAGATATGTCAACTAGTCTTGATTTGATTTGAAATTTACTATTGATGCATTGGGTGCATTTGCTACTTTTGCTACTTTTACTGCCTCTGCCTTCTCTTGGGCCTCAACTGAAGTTTGATGTGAAGCATCCATCACCACTTCATTATCTTCAAACTCTGGTTGAAGAGGAATGTGTTCTCTATCAAGTAGATATGTGCATGTACAAACCTTGGAGTTGATAAGCATCTGGATGTGTGGTGCATATCCACAGACCTCTTCTGATCAACAACTATCATTTTGATTATCTCAACAATCAGGCTCATGACTTTGAATTCCCGTGGAATATCAAACAAGTGGAGCGGGTTGATGGAGTGGCCATGAATCATCCTCTCATCTCCAGATCTGGGCAACAAGGTATGCCTCAAGGTGTAGTTTATGGTGGCCAAACCAGCAAGCAGATAGTATATGGAGCCATCCAAAGCCTCATTAGGAATGGTCTTGTACATATGTGCCATAGTGTTATGATCCATCCCGGGCTTCCCATATACATCAATATCATTTTCATCTTCCTTTGGGGCATTGATGAGAGTGGACCACTCAGAGATAGATGACTGGTATCTTGTGCCCTCAGTCATACACACAATTCTGCCATCTGGATAAAAGTGTATCGTGGAGTAAAACTGCATCACCATCTCATCATTCCATTTTGTGAGCTTTTGTCCAACAAAAGCATCAACACCTATAAGCCTGAAGCTCTCATGAACATGGGGTAAGTAGTCTTCATTGTCATCGATGTACTTCCAATCCACCCATTTCATGTTGCTTATGATGGGCTTCTTGTCAAGCAGCACTATCTCATAATTGAATCAAAACTTTAGTTTTAGTTTTTTTGCAGAAAACATTTCGGAGATACCGACATAAAGTTTCGATGACACCGAAACATTAACAGAGTCTAAACACACATGATCGGTTAGACCGAGTTACGGTTCGGTGACTCCGAGATGCTAGGGTTTCACTGAGGTTTTTCTTTCGGTCTCACCGATCAGTACACTTCAGTGGCACCGAGTTGTACTTAGTGCAATGGCCAGGGCCACTCGGTGGGACCAAAAGATTCATTTCGGTCGGTCCAATATGAGCTCGACGAAAACCTAACCCTAAAATTTCTCATCTAATCTAATCTAATGGAGCTTTCTTGTGGATAGAATGATCCCATATGTGGCAAGAAACTAGGCATTATCCTTGTGCATAGAACCGGAAGGGGATAGCACAAAGAGATTGAACCGTACCCTAACCCGGTGACAATTCTCTACGGCGACAACGACGGTGGAGATTCCCATTAACGACGACGGAGACCTACATCAAAGACGCACAGGCGAAGACGGTGATGATTCAGAGACCAAGGGGGTGGCAGCAATGGGGCACAGGTTCGAGTGTTTTGAAGTGATTTTCAACCGTACGGATCCGCAGAATATATACCCATGTGCTGTCGGTGGCACCGAATGGAATGTTTCGGGGGCGCCGAGATGCAACACTACGTGCAGTTATTGCAACTCGGTGGGACCGAGTCATTCTAGTCGGTATCACCGAGATGAAAACCTTGATCAGTCTAGTGCTTTCGATGGGACCGAGTGAGTTGGTCTGACTGAAAAGCACAAGAAGGTTTTGGATAGCAGCCCTTGACGAATCGGTGGCTCCGAGTGATCCTCACCCGGAGGGTCCGAAAAAGACTTGTTCGATGTTTGTGATGTAGCATGAATAGAGTTTGAGATGAGAAAAGCATAGATGGCTAGAGAAGGTTCTTAGGCATTCTTGTCCATCCATTTGCCCAATAAAAACCAAGACAATCAAAACAACAAATGGATGTCCTCGGATGAGGAAATCATGCAACCAACATGATCACACAATAAGATAGCAGATGAAACATGTGTCAAAGCATGCACAAACAATTCTAGCATCTATCAAGCAATTGGCGATGACTAGGTCATCTATATATGAGTATATTGACTGAGGAGCCAAATGAGAACATTTGATCGTAGGTCATACTCATCGTTTAAGCACAAGTAGGGTTACTAATGAAGTCATGTACCTAGGGTAGGGTTACGGACCTGTCCAAGGTACCCTCCCCAACGGCATCTCTTAGAAGAAGCCGTCTTCCAGTCGACCAAGAGGGATTTCACTCGACCGGCTAGAAGACACTCGGCGAACCTGAAGACACTCGACCATGAAGACTCACTCGACCATCAGGAGTTCAAGATCTACTCTGTATCCAAATGGTCTGTAATTAAGTAGTCTTTATGGCCATGATGACACTTTATGTAAGGCGTTACCAGTAACGTCTGGCCTTAATGTACTTTACCCCCCCGCTACGTGGGCTGGCTGGGGTCCTGGCGTCCTCTATATAAGCCACCCCCTCCACTGGTAGAAGGGTTCGCACCCCTGTACCTTTCACACACGTAATCTAGTCGACCGCCTCCGGGTTCCGAGACGTAGGGCTGTTACTTCCTCCGAGAAGGGCCTGAACTCGTAAAACACTCGTGTGTACAACTGCTCCATAGCTAGGATCTTGACTCTCCATACCTACCCCCATTCTACTGTCAGACTTAGAACCACGACAGTTGGCGCCCACCTTGGGGCAGGTGTCTTAGCGACTTGTTGGAGAAGTTGCAATCTTTTCAATTCCCATCATCATGGTTTCAGGCGGATTTTTGGTTGAGGGCCGCGAGATCCGTCTCGGCGTGCTCACATTCGTCGCCGACGACTCTGCCTGGCTACAGGAGGCTCCGCTCGACGTGGATGCGCTCCCGGTCCGCAGAGCAACGCATTTTTGAGCATGCGTCTGCGGCGTCCTTATGCGACAACCGTCAACTCCATATCGGTCAGTTTTCGTGTCATCCTCCCTCCCAGCTTCCCGCCGACGTAAGCGCTCCGGTCGGTCGAGGCTCCAGCGGTGGGTGAGGCACGCAGTGGCTCGCCAGTCGACCGCTGCCCAAGTCGCGGCAATCGAGCCCGACGAATCTCTCTACGGCTTGTTCGACCTGTCGACTGGCTCCGCAGAGACTACATCCAAATGCGACAGCAGTGATCCAGCGGTGGAGGTCCAGATGGTCAATGGGCCGCACGTTCCTCCCGGCTTTCCTGCCGAGGGAGGCAACGACGGGGGCGATCCGTCGCACGACCATGAGGAGTACCGCCCCAAGCCCCTCGACTCGCAGCAGAGGGAGGAGCTTCGCCGCCAGAACATGGATGCGCTTCATAATCTGATCATTGGAGAAACCCCTGAGGCCCGCGCCTTAGAAGACACGCGCTTGGCCAACCTGGCTGAGCGCACTCGACTGGAGAACCTTCGGCGAGCACTCAACGAGCGCGCGCGTCAACGGGTTCCGGACTCTAGTCGACGCCAACTCTTTAAACCTCCGACTCAGGTATACCGCACTCCAATCCAGAATTTGGCAGCTGCAACACGTATAGCAGAGTCGATTCAGCCTTCCCAGTCAGAGGCTGACAGAGGCTTGATGTAGATCAGGGATTTGCTCCGGGCAGCTGGGGATCAAAATTCGGCTGTGTCGTAGTCGCAGAACATGATTCATAGCAGGTCCGTGGCGGCGAATACTGTCCAGTCAGCTCATAGCCCCAGATCGCCCCCAAGGCGTGAAGGGCATGGCGACCGACACGATCAGTACAGGAACTATGAGCAGGATGATCACCGAGTCGATCGCAACGATCGACGTCGAGTGCCCACCTCTCCCCGGAGAGGTGGATCATATATGCCTCGACAGCAAGATGACAAACGCCATTACAGTGGCGGACGAAGAATTCCAGTCGACCCTAGAGAACCAGGCTTTGACGCGAGATCCATCATCGTTCAAGGTCTGGTCGACCGGAACAGAGCCCACAGAGAGGGTAATGACAAAGACATACCCACCAGCAATCGAGTGCACGTCTCCGGACCAGTGTTTCAGCAGAGCCATCAGAGCCGCGGTGATTCCTCCCAACTTCAGGTTGGCGACTGGAGTCAGCAAGTTCAACGGTGAGTCCAAGCCCGACACTTGGCTTGAGGACTACCGAGTGGTTGTTCAGATCGGCGGTGGAAATGACGAGGTGGCCATGAAACATTTGCCTCTCATGTTGGAAGGGTCAGCCAGGGCATGTCTAAATCAATTGACACCCAGCAGCATCTACACGCGGGAGGACCTCTCCCGAGTGTTTGTCAGGACATTCGAAGGAACGTGCAAGAGGCCAGCAGGGCTGACAGAGCTGCAGTCTTGTGTACAGAAGTCGAATGAGACTCTGAGAGATTACATCCAGAGGTGGATCACACTGCATCATACAGTAGAAAATGTATCTGATCACCAGGCGGTCTGCGCCTTCAAGGAGGGCGTAAAGTACAAAGAGCTAAGCCTGAAATTCAGTCGAACCGGAGACATGTCTCTGAGTGAATGATGGAAATAGCCACCAAATATGCCAATGGTGAGGAAGAGGATCGGCTCCGGAGCGGCAAACACAAGTCAGTCGCCCAAGACACCAGAGGTGGAAATTCCAGTCGGAAGCAAAAGCGTAAAGCTGAGCCAGCCGCACCTGGAGAAGCCTTGGCCCTGAACCAAGGAGAATTCAAAGGGAAACCCAAGGGGCCTTGGAACCCCAAGAAGGTAAAAGATAAGGAAGGAAATGACGTGTTGGATTTGCCATGTCACATCCACACCAAGAAGGACGAAGAGGGTAATTTCATCTACCCGAAGCATACCACTCGACAAGGTCGACTCTTGATACAACAGTTCCAAGAGAAGCAGTCCAAGGACAAAGAAAAAGAGTCAGACAAAGTTGAGGACAAGGAGGATAGTGACGGAGAATATCCGTAGGTCAATTCCACCTTGATGATTTTTGCCGATGTTGAGAGCAAAAACCGACTGAAAGTTATAAACCGAGAGGTGAACATGGCTGCTCCGTCAACACCCAATTACCTGAAGTGGTCTCAGACTGCCATTACGTTCGACCAATCTGATCACCCCACGCACATAGCCACCCCTGGGAGGCAAGCGTTGGTGGTCGACCCGGTCGTTGAGGGCACTCGATTGACCAAAGTGTTGATGGATGGCGGCAGCAGTTTGAATATACTATATGCTGAGACACAGAAAGGGATGGGCATTCTAATGTCCAGACTGAGCACGAGCAATATGAGTTTTTATGGAGTCATTCCTGGCAAGAAGGCTGCGTCACTCGGTCAGATTGCTCTTCATGTAGTTTTTGGCGATTCAAAGAATTTCCGGAAAGAGAACCTGACATTTGAGGTTGTGGATTTCCAGAGTGCCTATCATGCAATTTTGGGCAGACCAGCATATGCACGTTTTATGGCTCGACCTTGTTACGTGTACCTCAAACTAAAGATGCCAGGTCCTAAAGGCGTGATCACTGTCACTGGTAACCGCAAGAAGGCAGAAGAGTGCTTCCAGAAGGGCTCGAAGATCGCCGATGCGCAAATGGTGGCAGAAGAGTGGCAGGAACACCAAAGGAACGCAGACCCGAGTGATTTGTTGCGAGCCAAAAAGCCTGCCACGGAATTAGCGTTTCAGTCGTCCGGTGAGACAAAACCCGTTCACATCCACCCGACCGACCCAAACGCTGCTCCGACTCATATCTCCACAACACTCGACCCCAAATAGGAAGAAGCGCTCATCCAGTTCCTCCGTGATAACTGGGACATCTTCGCATGGAAACCTTCTGACATGCCGGGTGTACCCAGGGGACTAGCTGAGCATCGTCTACGAGTCGACTCGAAGGAAAAACCTATGAAGGAACATCTGCGATGGTCCACCGTCCAGAAAAGGAAGGCCATTGGCGAAGAAGTCGCTCGACTCCTAGCAACAGAGTTTATCCGAGAGATTTACCACTCCGAGTGGCTCGCCAATGTCGTCATGGTCCCCAAAAAGGACAATTCTCTTCGCATGTGCATCGATTTCAAGCATATCAATCAGGCCTGCCCGAAAGATCATTTTCCTCTTCCCCGCATCGACCAAATAGTCGACTCGACTGCGGGATGTGAGCGACTTTCTTTCTTGGATGCTTATTCCGGGTATCATCAAATCCGTCTGTTTGGACCCGATGAGATCAAAACGGCTTTCATCACCCCATTCGGGTGCTTCTGTTATGCCACCATGCCATTCGGCCTCAAGAATGTCGGAGCCACGTTCATGAGGATGATTCAGAAGTGTTTGCTCACTCAAATCAGTCGGAATGTGGAAGCGTACATGGATGACATTGTGGTCAAGTCACGAAAAGGTTCCGACCTGCTGACTGACCTAGCTGAAACATTTGCCAACCTTAGGAGGTATGATATCAAGCTTAATCCATCAAAATGCAATTCGGAGTTCCTGGCGGAAAGTTACTCGGTTTTCTCGTTTCCGAAAGGGGAATCGACGCTAACCCAGAAAAAGTTGGCACTATACTCCGAATGAAACGCCCCATGCGTGTGCACGATGTCCAGAAACTTACTGGATGCTTGGCCGCATTAAGTCGATTCATCTCTCGCCTCGGTGAAAAGGCATTGCCTCTTTACCGACTGATGAAGAAGTCAGACAAGTTCGAATGGACTCCAGAAGCTGATGTAGCGTTTGCAGAGTTGAAAACCCTGCTTTCCACCCAGCCGGTGCTTGCTGCCCCAATCAGCAAAGAGCCTTTGCTGCTTTACATTGCAGCCACAGGACAAGTCGTCAGTACCGTACTTATGGTCGAGCGGGAAGAGGAAGGAAAAGCCTTCAAAGTTCAGCGCCCAGTGTATTACATTTCCGAAGTCCTGACCCCGTCCAAGCAACGATACCCTCATTATCAGAAGCTTGTATATGGGATTTACATGACCACGAAGAAAGTTGCCCACTACTTCTCTGACCATATTATCACAGTCGTCACCGACGCCCCCTTATTAGAGATTCTGCACAACAGAGACGCAACCGGTCGAGTGGCAAAATGGGCGATTGAACTTCTTCCCCTTGATATCAGATTTGAGGCAAATAAAGCTATCAAGTCCCAAGCAATAGCAGATTTCCTCGCCGAATGGACTGAACAACAGTTACCAACCCAAGTTCACTCAGAGCACTGGACTATGTTCTTCGATGGCTCCAAAATGCTGAATGGTTCCGGTGCCGGGGTGGTCTTGGTTTCCCCCCGAGGAGATAAGCTCAGATATGTACTCCAGATTCACTTTGATTCCTCCAACAATGAAGCAGAATACTAAGCACTTTTATACGGGTTGCGTATGGCCATTTCACTCGGCGTCCGTCGCCTCATGGTCTACGGCGACTCGGACTTAGTGGTCAATCAAGTGATGAAGGAGTGGGAAGTCAGAAGCCCAGCCATGACTGGATACTGCAATGCAGTCAGAAAGCTGGAGAAGAAATTTGAGGGATTAGAGCTCCATGACGTTCCCCGACTGAAAAATCAAGCAGCCGATGACTTGGCCAAGATAGGTTCCAAGAGGGAAGCTATTCCGAGTGACGTGTTCTTGGAGCATGTTCACACGCCATCGGTTCAAGAAGATCATTTCACCGAGGAAGCCCCGCAGCCAAAAAGCGCCACAGATCCGACTAAAGTCGAGGTCCCATCTGTGGTCGACTTGGTCATGGAAGTTCTGGTCATCACTCCCGATTGGAAAGTGCCCTATATCGCCTATATTCTGAGAAAAGAGCTCCCCAAGAATGAAGAAGAGGCTTGGGAGATCGTCCGCTGATCCAAAGCCTTCACCGTCATGAGGGGACAGTTATACAGGGAAAGTATGACTGGAGTTAGCCAGAAATGCATAACACCAGAGGAAGGTCGAATGATTCTCAACGACATCCACTCGGGGACCTGTGGCCATCATGCGTCTTCTCGGACCATCGTGGCTAAAGCATACCAAGCTGGTTTCTATTGGCCCAGAGCAAATGAGATGGCGAAAGAGATAGTCGACAACTGTGAAGGATGTCAATTTTACTCCAATATGTCACACAAACCCACCTCAGCCTTGAAGACCATTCCACTCGTCTGGCCTTTTGTTGTGTGGGGACTGGATATGGTTGGACCTCTGAGGACAGGCAGAAACGGCTACACCCATGTGTTGGCAGCAGTCGACAAGTTCACTAAGTGGATCGAGGCTAAACCCATCAAGAATTTGGATGCCGGCACCGCCGTCAGCTTCATCAGGGAGTTGGTGTTCAGATATGGAGTTCCCCACAGTATGATCACGGACAATGGGTCAAACTTCAACTCCGAAGAGTTCAGAGCCTTCTGCGCATCTCAGGGTACACGAGTCGACTACGCTTCAGTCGCTCACCCTCAATCGAATGGACAAGCAGAACGAGCAAATGGCTTAATTCTCAAAGGACTGAAACCCCGACTGATGCGCGACCTCAAACACGCAGCTGGTGCATGGGTCGACGAACTTCCGTCGGTGCTTTGGGGGTTAAGGACCATGCCAAATCGGTCGACTGGGAGGACTCCGTTCTTCTTAGTCTACGAAGCTGAAACAGTCTTGCCGAGTGATCTGCTTCACAATGCGCCCCGAGTTGAACTTTACACCGAAGCTGAAGCAGAGCAAGCCCGACAGGATGCAGTCGATCTTCTAGAAGAAGAAAGAGAGATGGCCTTGATCCGATCGACCATTTACTAGCAGGACTTGCATCGCTTCCATGCCAGAAATGTGAAGAGTCGAGCTTTCCAAGAGGGAGATTTAGTCCTCCGAGTGGATCAACAGAAACCACACAAGCTTGCTCCTACTTGGGAAGGTCCCTTCATCGTCACCAAGGTTCTTCATAATGGGGCGTACCGCCTTTACAATGTCGAGCATCAGATCGACGAGCCCAGAGCATGGAACACGGACTTACTCCGTCTTTCTACACTTAAGTTTTCCATTCGGATGAGTTGTAATAAAAGTACTCTTATAGCGTATTCATCAAAGACAAGAGTTTCATAATTTTCTTAGAAATTGTTATTGCTTTTGCTTTCATAAATCTGTCCCCCAGTGAGTGGCTTAGCTGCGAATCTGTTTCGCCTAAGCTTGTAAAAAATCCTGCCGAGTGGTAAGCCAGCCTTCCACTCGGAGGCTTGGCTGCGAATCCGTTTCGCCTAAGTTTTCGAAAATCCTACCGAGTGATAAGCCAGTCTTCCACTCGGAGGCTTAGCTGCAGTCCAAGTACTCGCCTAAGTAAACAAAATCCTACCGAGTGGTGAGCCAGTCTTCCACTCGGAGGCTTAGCTGTAGTCCAAGTACTCGCCTAAGTAAACAAAATCCTACCGAGTGGTGAGCCAGTCTTCCACTCGGAGGCTTAGCTGCAGGCCAAGTACTCGCCTAAGTAAAACAAAACCCTATCGAGTGGTAAGCCAGCCTTCCACTCGGGGGCTTAGCTGCAGCCCAGCGCTCGCCTAAGTTTCTAAAAAACCTTCCGAGTGGAGAGCAAACCTCCCACTCGGGGGCTTAGCTGCAGCCCAGCGCTCGCCTAAGTTTCTAAAAAACCTACCGAGTGGAGAGCAAACCTTCCACTCGAGGGCTTAGTTGCAGCCCAGCGCTCGCCTAAGTTTCTAAAAAACCTTCCGAGTGGAGAGCAAACCTCCCACTCGGGGGCTTAGCTGCAGCCCAGC